>NC_086153.1:85214296-85517327 GCF_035149785.1 Candoia aspera | reverse complement strand
CTGAAAATTGGCTTTTGCAGTCAACATACAGCAATGGAGAACTCTCTGATTTTTCTCCTTGGCCAGAAGCTCCTCACCTGAAGACAAAAAGCTCCCTTTCAGAAATGGGGACACCAAATGTAAGACCTGCAACCTGCTCAGTGCCTTCCTTTCAGACTCCTTTTGGTTCACACATTCCTGCACAAAGATGGAGTGCTATCATAAACCAGCCCAATAAAGAGAACTTGCATCACAGCCACCTTTATAATTCTTTAGGGAGGACAGAAAGCAGTACAAAGCCTCAGGCATACAGCAGATCACAATTTTCTTCCTCCATTGTGCTCAATAAGTCTGAAGAATCAATATGTTATCCACCTGAAATGGGGAAGAAACATTTGCATTCAAACAGAAAATTTCTGACTGACCACTGTCAAGGATCAGGGCCCATGGCCACCCCTGGCCTTCCAACATGTGATGGGACCAAGCAGATCTCAGAAAATGTCTCAGAAGTGATTCTACAAGACTCTCAGAAAATTCTGAGAGTTAACAGGAACTTATCCTCAAATGCACAAATAGCAACCCACAATTATTTTAGTAATTTCAAAGATACTGACAATGGGGAAGGAGATGATGATGACTATGTTGAAATTAAATCTGAGGATGAGGGATCTGACTTAGAGACTTTCTATAACCAAACAAAGGACTTGGATCCCAAAGTGAATGCACATTCTACTCCTTCAGATACTCAGAGTGGCAAGTCGCTGGATCCTTCTAAACTATCAGATTCTTTCCTGACAACCTGTGGTGATTCAGACAAATTGAATGATTACTTATGGAGTGTGCCATCTAGTAATCAGCAGAACATCGTCCAATCCTTAAGAGAAAAATTTCAATGTCTCAGTTCAAGTAGTTTTGCTTGATGTTTTCTTCCCCCCACCCCCATTGTTCTGCCTTGTGATAGTTACAGTATGACAACCAATTCTTGTAAATCATTGTTGTATACATATTTCTAACTACCACCATAGGAACAATACCTTGCATCTGTTTGTATCATTCTGTTCTATACACTGTAATCTTAGCAACTTTCTTATGTATGAGAACTGGTCATATATACCAGAATTTCATAGAAAGGGAAGCAAAACGTGCACTGGAACATCTTCAGTAGTTAAACTTTTTGTACTTTGTAATTTACTTGCTTAAAAAGCATAACACTGAAGAGTGAAGTGCTTTGACTGGACTGAAATGTACTGATGTGACATATGTATGCACTAGTTATGCTTCCACACAGTTAACTAAGTAAAACTGCAAATGGTACAGATCAAAAAGATATTTGGGATCAAGCAGGAACATTTTTCAAGAATTCTAGCTTAGAAAACCCTTTTATTTCAATGAACTAAATATTCTTTCTATCCCACCTCCACGAAATCATGTCCCCAGCTCACAGATTTGGTACCCACAGATCAGCAGCAGCACAAGGCCTACCTGCAGTGTGTACATACCGGCTTTGGCATCAGTTTGAAGGAGTCTGAATGGGCACAGATCCCCCTCTCTGGTAACTAGTCAGAGGGCACGTACACCCTCTTCAGTCTTGACACCAAGCGTGAACATGCGTCTAGGGACAAATTTAAAATCACACCTACAAACTAGGTTTGTGCCAACCTTGTGCCAATGTTGCTGTACATACCCTCTTTGTAAGATAGCTTCAGTTTGAAATACTTGAAAACAAAAATATGTAAATACATTACTTGTACAACCAAGTTTCACATGAAGGACAGTAATGAATCTATATACCAACTGAAATACGTTTTACTGAGCAGGATTTGGTTTCTTACATCATTCCACCAAAAAGTGTAACAGCAGTCAGAATTTTTAGAACATCAGCAGTGACTTGGTGATTTGGCAAAAGCCATCAATTAACAAGTATATAATCCCTTCTACTGAAATAAATACTGAAGGAGCTATGGTCACTGAATTACTTTGAAATGCTTAGTTCTGGTGTTTTTTCTTAGTAGAATACTAGTTCTGGAACACCTTTATTTTTCTCACATCAGGAAGCTGCCCCGATTTCACTAGAAAAGCTGACTGTAAAGCAATGTGTGTTTAGTAAACAGATGAAAAGTTCATATCAATTTAGGAAATTATTTAATAAAATTTGTAAAATAATATAAATATAGTAATAGAAACCTGAATATAGTAACAATGTCATGGCTGCTTTGTTATACTGGAGGATTTTTGTTAATCTGATAAAATAGTGACATATGTAAGATGTAGTCATCTAAGGGCAACCTTCAGTATATTTTGAGTACTTTTTAACCTTGCTGGCAGGGAATAAAAATAGCTGAAATCCAATATGGATGAGCCCAAGACATTGTTTTTGTAAAAGCAAAGGGAATGGTAATTTTTCTGGTCTGGATGAAAATAAAATGCTGAGGAACCCCACCTCAAACTTTTATCTAGTTCATGATTTGTAGATAGCTTTATTGTGTTGATAGCATCATTCCCCTACCCCAAAATTACAGAGGAAACTAATTTTTGGGGCAAAAAACTATTTTATAAAATATGTAGCCAAAATAGAAAGGAAACCAGTGTTCGTTTGTGTGAATATTATGTATGCATCTGGTTAGTTGAGTAATTCAGAAGATCACACATTTTTCTTAAGGTATTTTATATAGATTTATAGTTCTAGGAGGCTAAATGTACTCAGATTTTCACCCTGCTCCAAGGATAATTTTTCTTTTAAAATTCTTGAGTTTAAATGGAATCAAATAGGTGCCTTTTCATATTCAAAATGTGAGTTAACTTTTGGGTGACTATCAGTGACAGTACATAGGCCTACAAAGCCATTGAGTGCTTCTGAACACATTATTATGGGCAGAACAAAAATATGGGGGAAAGCAGCAATGGTTGCTAAAATTAGAATTCTGGGGCAGGGAATATGTAGACTGGCTTGCTATCACATGTACTGTACAATCTTTGTCTCATTCTAAAGGTGGGCACATCATCTAATAATTTACAGCTCTCCTTCACAACTCAAGAGATTTTAGAGGAGCCTTATTTTTAACCATTGTTTGTAAAATAGCCTTTTTTTAAAAAAAAATTATTCTGCATTCACTGGTAGTACCTGCACTATACTACTGGACAAATGCAAAGTGAAATTGCTTATTCTGGATGAATTCACATCAACTTTCATAGTTTCAATATATCACATTACCATTTTATTCTATTGATAAGAACTAGACCCTCTGTGTTGCACTTTTACATAACTCATTTTGTAAAGACTATGTAAAAACATATGTACATGTAGAAAAGTCCAGCTTTTCCCCCCGTTATGTTTAAAAGCTGAATTTAAAGCATGTCTACCCTGTTTGTCAATGCTGCTTAGGAAATAATAAATACTACTTGCTTGCAGCAGTTACTTGGATAGACTTTTTAATGAACTACTGTATTTAATACTGTGTGGAAGGAAATCTTACCAGGTCTATTCTGAGCCCAGAATGAAAGTTCTTAGGCGATTGCTTGCACAAAGATTTTATTTTCCAAGAGATTTACAGAGTCTGCTGGTTGGAGGTGGTCCCCTTTGTATTCTCCCCACAAGCTCTTTATATAGGGGAGCTTGGCTATTGTTATGTAAAAGTGTTCCTGCCCTCTACAAACTTCTGAAAGCGCACTTGGCTGCCTTCTTGGCAGGGGTGCTCTCTAGGAATTCTAGGAAAGTGCAGTTTACCTAGGCTGACCATATGTCCTGTTTTGAACAGGACAGTTCTGTTTTTTTTTAACATTTCCAGACTGTCCTGTCGTTTTAATATAAATGTCTATTTTGTCCTGTTTTCTTAAAAACCTTACTTAAAAATTTGAAAGTTACAGCGATCCTGTCAGAATGCAGTCTGAGTGGAAGGAGGGGGAGCTCAGCAGAAACGGGGAAAAAGCTGCAAAGCTCAACCAGGTGGGAAACCTAAAAAGAAAAAAACAGGATCAGCTGATAGGCGGTGATCAAAGGGCAAGCCGATTGGCTCCTGCCTTGAAAAGGTGGGAAGAACGTAAAAGCACAGCCAGAGGAGGAACAGCTTGTCAGGGACAACCATTCACTAGACTTTCCAGCCCAGCCTCTTGGAAACGAAGGAATCCAAAGATTCCCAGACCGAGAAAACCAGAGAAGTTCCTGCCTGCCGATCCAGCCCTGCCCTGTTTTGCCATCCCAATGTCCCGTTTTTGTCTGAAGGAAATATGGTCAGCCTAAGTTTGCTGGAGTTGACAGAGGCAGCACTCTGTGGTCAGGCTCCCTGCTGTCTGTGTCTCCTGTTCTGATAGTCTAGGTTCCCTGCTGGGCTGTGGCTTTGTCTACTAGTCTGGAAAGTTCACCTTGGAAGGAATCTTTTGATTATGGAGATTTGTTTGGCTGGGGAAGAACATTCACCTGAATGGGCTCTGTTAATTTGTGAAAGAGCAACCTTTTGCCTTACAAGGTCTCTAATTAAGTCTGAAGGGAAGCTTTTGTCTAAACAGTTGAGGTTTCTTGTCATATTTTAATCTTTTGCATCCTTTTTGTATGAACCCATTCTATTTTGTAATCTTTAATCTTTTACCTTGCTCAAGGCGGAGTGATAAGCAGGAAAAGTGTTCTGGGGGAGACAATGTAGCAGGGAGCAGGAGCTTTTAATTTCTTCCCACAATATCTTGTCATACCAAACACTTTAGCTGTTAATGATTGATGAGTCTGTTGCCCCCCTTAAGATGCTGCAGAAATCGTACAGATAGTGGCACAAACTCCGTATTTTAAAGAAACTGAGTATGTTCTAACATCCTTTAAAGCTTCACTATGCAACCTAGTTCTGCAATTCTTCTTTTTCTCTGTCCACCCAACAGCCTGGAGAAGGCAGCACTACAGCAAGAATGTGGAATTTCTGCACTCAATAGCTAGTCAGAGTGGTGAGGGGGCTAGGCAAGATGAGTATTAATATCATGTTCACACAAAATAACCTTTCCTGTACCCATAAGTAATACTCAAATCACTACAACTAATTTGGAAAAAGCCTGTCTAGACTACTAGGAGTGGAACCTAATTAAGAAAAAAGAACAGGCCAGGAGTAATGTCTACAAAGCAAAACCACTATCAGCATCTTTGGCCAACTGCCAGAGCTTACTGGCAAATTTATACAGCATTTATAAATACAGCAAAATCAAAAACAAAAAAAGGACAGCTGCCAAATTCTTTAACCTTGTGAAAAATATATTTTGCAGGGGGTTTTTTTGTTTGTTTGGCTGCTGATGCCAACAGCAATCATAGCCTGTTCCTGGCTACCAGCTGCTATTTTAAATTTTCTAGCATTCCAGATCTGTGCTACCTCAAATATTCTGATTTGCGTTGGAAGCTTTAAAATGGTACAGTAGTTTGTAGCCAATTTATCTAGAAAGAAATCTGCTATCAGGAGTCAGTCCACATTCAAATTTAAGACAAGATTTCTTAAGCCTCTGCACAAGTTATTACCTAAAAAGGAAGGCTTTTTCCCTTCTCATCTCTTGAAAGTCAAAGGATTGGCTTAAATTTATTTATTGTATTTCTACACTGCCCATCTTGAGAAACAACTCTGGGCAGTTTACAAGTGAAAACAATACAAAATTAAAATATCATAAAACAGATCCATATAAAAATATAAATATACATAAAACTAAAATATATGAAATATAAAATCCAAGACTGATCTTAATTTCCCAGGGCCGCATCAAGGTGCCAACCAATTCGCCAAGTACATAGTATATAATGGACTGGAACGTCCGTCTAGCAACCCAACATGTATTTTCCTCTGGGGCAGATACAAAAGAAGGTAAGACTCAGAGTTACGATTGACTCCCGGTAACTATGTTCATAGTCACAGCCACCTTTTAAAAGCTGCTGTAGCCTCCTCCCGGTCTGTTTTCTGACCTTCCAATCTATTCTCCCGCATTTGAACTCGTGGAATTTCCCTTTCACATGGCCACGGCGAACGAATAGTCGCGTTCAACTCGAAGGCTTTCTTTTTTAATCAAGGTATTATCGAACTGTCTACTAAGATTCGGTGGGATTTATCTCCAAATTTGCGTAGTAGAGGACCTGAAAGCTGAGACGTTTGCCACAAGTTCATTACTTCTCCCGAAGGGACAAAGACAAGCCCTCCGCTCAGTATCCAAAACGCACGGGTCTGTCTCACACAAAGGATCGCGGGCGTCCAACACAGCTCTAGTTTGCAGCCTTTCCAGCACTACCAGTAACCTGCGAGGCCTTTATTTCTCGCATGCAAAACGGAAAGGAAGTGCAACAGACTTCCCACGCCTCGCTCGGCTCCGCCTCGCCCCCTGCTGCCGGAACCAACCCAGGGCCGTCCGACCAAACACCCTACTCCGCCTCCCACACAGCCGCACCGGTTCCGTCCCCAGAGCCCAGCTACTCCGCCCCGTCGGGAAGCACAAGCGACTCCTCGGCCGCCTGATCCGCGAAAGATGAGGTTTTCTGCTTTGCGCCGCCTGCTCTGGAGCCCAGCGGGGCCGGCCGCCACGGGGCCTGCAAAGAAAGGCGGCGGCGGCGGCGGCTTCCCCCGCAAGCGGCTGCGCCCTGTGGTAGCCACTTGCCCCACGGCGCTCTTGCCCCAGCGAGGGATGCCCAGCATGCGGGGCTGCTGCGAGAAGCAACAAGGCAGCGAGGGCGCCCAAGGCTCTGCGGTGAGGTAGGCGGCTGCCCCGGGGGTAGAGAAGCGGATGCCGGCTGCCAAGTCCCACCGCTGGTTCTTTCATAACTAGAAACTGGCCGGCCGGCGCTGCACGTGGGAGGCTTACCAAACCCCGCCTTCGCGTTGGTGGGTCTGATGCAATCAAGCCGCAAAATTGGCGAGGAGGAAGTGACGGCTCTCGGAGCCAATCAGCCGTAAGGAAGGGAAAGTCGTGGTTTTCCCGGGCCACGAGACTGCCTCCTTTTGCTCTGCCGGCTTAAAGAGTTTGGAATTTTAGAGGACCGGGACGGAGTGGGCTGTTCAAAGCTTTGCCACGTCGGTCCAGCTGTTTGCGTGTGTGTCGTCGTTGCATTTTGCAATTCTTGTCGTCCGTTTAAAATCAGTGGCAATTGTCGGAGCGAGTTTCTCTTGCCAACTGGGTTTCATGACTTTTGAAAAGCTGGCAAGCAAAATAGCACAACTTGTCATTCAGCCTTTTGTATAATTGGTATAGTCCGAATATCCGAACCCGCTTAGTGTGGGGTTTACTATCTGGTAACGCTTGCAGTTTTGAAAGGATTGTCCTCTTGCCTGGCAGCTCAGTAGGTTTGGATCTGTTTGCAGCAGTAAGTCTGCAACAATATAACACATTAATCTGCAAACAGGTCCCTTTGAACTTTAAACGACTTGCGTTGGATATAGTGAGAATTGAATTGCATTGGAAGGCTCTTATGATTTGGATGTGGGAAAAATCTTTTGAAAGCCGAGGGTTTCTTATCAGGGCAGCATCAAAAACCATGGAAGATCAAGACAGCATGGCACAGAAACTGGCAACAATAAATAGAGATGGTTTCTACAGTTTTGCAGTTTATCTTGCTATAGTCTTTCTTAAATTTTCTCTTCAAAATAAATACTTCTTTCTTATTTACTGAAAGTTGGCTTAGAAGGTGTTGGAACACCAACAGAATTACAAGGGGCGGAAAATAAATAAATAAACTCTTACACACTATTTATGAAGTTTATTATCTGATGATGCAACTTAAGGCTTAGTGTGGGTGGTGTGTTATGCTCAGTCAACACAGAGTCTATGAAGCAAATACGGTGTCTTACATATATTGTTAACATGCATTACATATTTGTGATGAAATGTGGTATGGCTGAAACTGAATCCATAAATATAAATGCTGACAAGAAAAGTCATCCTATTACCTATTAACACATTTATTATTATTTCAAGAGAAATCATTGAAACTTCAAGAAAAGCCCTGAATTTACTGAAGCTAGAACAACCTAAATTAAAGCCAGCACTTTCTGTTATACAGGTAAGGCAAAAATAAACCCTGCAGGACTTTTGTTTCAAAAGTGGGCTGTACTTTGTGGAAGAAAGGAGTATAATAGCTAATAATAATATTCACATGACTCCAACTGCTGATGAAATTGAAACCTATGAATATACAGTGGCATTAGAAACTGATAACTGGGAAGTTGAAATCTGTAGATTTTTAAAGAGAGTTTCTCTTGCATGTTGAACAGGTAACTGGAAGATACATTTTTATGTTTCTTTAACAGCTGGGTATAATATGTTGGAATCAAATTTCAGCTGAGCTTGAATTTTCGTTTTCCCTCAAAAGATACAGTTTTGCGTTTGGTGATATCCCTTCCTGAAAAACTGGTCTGAATTCCGGGTGCCGCTTCATAACGTAACTCAATACGGAGTGCCAGTCTGAAGCTGAAAGGGGAATTGGCTCAACTTGTACAAATACTCCATTGGCTTTATGCCAATGGAAGGAAGTCTAATGCCCTTGATAGGCCACGCAGTCTTGGGGTTGTAAGAGCTGAAATCCAACATGTCTATGGAATCAGGTGGGGAAAGCTGTACTACACTACAATTTCCTATTGTGCCATATGGCTTCATCTGTATGGGAAACCACTGTGTGTGCATAGCGGCTTACTTGTACTAAATCTGCCCATATTCTGCAAAGAGTCAAAATGCTATATAATCTCCTGTACTGGCTCCCAGTCGTCTTATTTTTATGCTATATACCTGCAAATCATGCTAGTATGTTTCCATTTCCATCTTTGTTGAGAGTTATTTTGCTTCTGTACTACAGCAAGAATGTGAAAGGGCCAGGCTTTGCTAAAAGAATTTCAAAAACTTGCAAAGCGATTCAGTATCATGGATCTGGTGAAAGATATTTGATTATGCAGCCTAATCTTGCTTCTTATATGCTAGTCAAGGAATAGAAGCATTTTCCATTCAGTTCTGTTAATCATATTCTTGGTTTCAAATCTGTGACTCCTTGTCACTTTTTCTTCAGTTATAAGTTGCAGATCACTGCATTTTCTAGGATACTTTTATTTAGCCTATTGTTGTTATATTCCTTTTCTTTTTTATTCCTTCAAGGTTGGCGATGATGGTTTGGGACAAGAAATTATCAGAAACATTGCTAAAGAGGTGAAAATATATAAAAAACGTTTCCTACTAAAAACAATTTAAAATATTGAAAGATGGTTGAGTTTTGTTTGAAATCCACTTTTTTCCTTTGTAGATTGGCTTGGATATTGTTTATATTTGTCTTCCCAATGGCAGTACTGAAAATGAGGTAAACATTTCTAAAATTCTACTTATTTACATATTCTCTATTGTTGGATTCATAAAATCTTTTTCTGTGATATTTTACAAAACTCTGGCTGCCACCCATTAATATAATCTTAGGAACAATTATCTCAATCCCTTGCAAGTTTGCTCAGCTTTCTGCAGAAGCTACAGGATTTAAAAAGTAGTTTACCCATCAGTATCCTACAGCTGTTGGATGTAAAATGTTAAAATAATCAAATAAAAAAGCTTTCAACTCAGTACTATTTGGGGAATTATTTTCAGGACTATCACTTCTGTAATCTCACACTCCATTTTATGTTATTTATGCACACTGGTTTTACAATGGCATGACTGCAAAATGAACAACAAAAACAGTTACTATGGCATAAATCCAAAATTCCTTTGTGCGAAAAGAAACATTTCTATGCACAGTTACTGTTCTTAAATGTAGCTTTTCGGGAGATACCAAACTCTACGCCTGAAAAGATAAGCTTTTCTTTATTAGATGTGGGAATTACTGGATCCAGGTTTATAATCTAACAATGAAGTCAGCAGTATTTTAAAAAGAAGTTAAAGCTATGTACTATATCCAGTTATTTGGAAATAAGCCACAAAACTTAGTGGAACTTCCTTTTGTGTAGACATGTATACACAACTTTATATATTTTAATAGAAAAATGTGGACTTATGAAAAGACATGAGTTATTGAAAACTGAGTGTGAATCATAGCTAACATTTATGGAAACCTAAACTATTAAGACCAAGCACATACTTTACTAAAAGAGTTTCCTGAAGGATTCCACAAAAAATCCTTATTAATGTTTTCGGTTTTTCCCCCCTAAGGTTCTGCTACGATTTCTGCCAACACTGGATTGTTTTCATGTTTCAAACCCTCAGATTAAACTAGATATAGTAATAAGTGCTTCTGAAGCTTAATTACATGTCCTGGCAAGCTTATCCACAAAACTTTATCCATCAAAGTTTTCAGATTTGACAAGTTGGTCCAGTGTAGTAAAAATATAAACTCTTTCTTGAGGGAAGCTTGATTTCTGGTGCCCACATGGATATGTCCATGATGGTAATCTAGAACTGGTTTATTACTGCCTTCTTTCAGAATTTTTTTTCAACTTACTGTGCTGTTCTTTCATGGTGGCTTGCCATCTAAGTACTAACCATATCCAATTTATTGCCTTTTTTGAGACCAGCCAAGGTCATCTGGATGCTGCCACTTGCTTTGTAGGTTATCTCAAATGTATTTGTGCCTGTTTGTTTATAGTTCTTCCAATTATCTTTATCCCCCTGCTCTCTGACTGAAAAACAAAAGCAAGTTGAAGAACATGGAGAATATGGCTATCAATAATGTCAAGTCTTAATAATTATTAATTTTATTATTTATTTATTTATTTATCTAATTTGTCCCCGCCCATCTCCTCCCAGCCGGGGGACTCTGGGTGGTTTACAACAATCGATTAAAAACAACAACCATAAAATACACAGAATAAAATACAATAATAAATAATATAAATAAAGGTAAAGATAAAGAATCCAGGTGGTGATGGTAATTGCCCCCAGTACTAGAGACAAAGAGCCAGTTTGGTGTAGTGGTTAATGCATCAGGCTAGAAACTGGGAGACTGTGAGTTCTAGTCCCACCTCAGGCATGAAGCCAGCTGGGTGACCTTGGGCCAGTCCCTTCCTCTCAGCTCTAGGAAGGAGGCAATGGCAAGCCACTTCTGAAAAGCCTTGCCAAGAAAACTGCAGGGACTTGTCCAGGCAGTCGCCAGGAATCAAAACTTACTCAAGGTGCATGCACACACAAAAGTGTTAAAGACAGCATGTCTGAATGCAAGTTGCTGGAGGACACAATAGAACACTATTGTGGTATTTTTCTCCTTGTGGATTTCCCAGGCTGGCACTTACGGAAAGAAAATACTGATCAACATACACTTTTACACACAACTCCTCTTCCATTTTGTGGATACCGAGTTCTTAAAAAGCAGTCAGCTACTTTATCCTCTCATGTTCTTATAATATCCTCCCTTATCCTACTCTACTAGAGCATACTTAGGGACGTACGGTGAGCTTTATGGGTAAGGGAGAAAAAAGTGAGTATCCTATTATTTCTGCAGAAGTCTGCTATTATGGTGATCCGTATGAAAGCTCTAAGGATGGAATTTGGAAAGGCTTACTGACTTTTATCGCAAATTTCAGCTCCTTACTCAGGGACACAACATATTTCCCCCCTAAAACCTTGCTCCCATCCCGGTCTGCAAGTTTGTTCATGACCATGGGTTCTCCAGTGAAATGTGTTGCCCAGATGTCATATACCACATTCATTCATTTATCTGATATGTTGCACTTCTTCCTTGCTGCAATTATGATTTTATCTTTGTTGCCTTCTTTTTACTCAATAGATTAAATGTTCCTGATAGTAATTGTGTAGCCTTGCTGTGACTGTATTCTTTCTGTTGACTATCTGAACTTGTGGATTGCTGCAGATTCAACCTTAGGGCTGATATCTGATTCCCACACCCCCTTGATCTGCTTTCATCTAGTGTCATTATCATATGGTACCTTTACCATATAGCACCATTTCTCAATTGGACACTGGAATTATGTAGTTCATGTAACTGCTATAAATGACATGAGCACAGATATGGCCAGTGGTGGTGGTGTTGTTTTTACAAATCACCATAATTGTGAGTATATTTTGCAAGTGAAAAAGCAGGTCTGATTCCATTTGTCATTAGGCAGCTTCGTATTTTAAACTTCCAATGCCTTCATATGTGACAGCATTTTGATGTGGCAACCTGCATCTTTTAAAATTTGACTTTGTTAACCTTACATTATCTTTTAGGTCATAGGTGAAATCATAAAACTCAATGAGAATCCTAAAATTCATGGCCTTCTCCTCCGCCTCTGTAGAGAGTCATGCACAAGCAGAATATTGAATGCTGTGAAACCAGAGAAAGATGTGAATGGGTAGGTTAAACTTCGTAAATTTCACTGAGCAGATGTATATTTTACATCTTTAGAAAAGTTGTGCAAGCATATGGATTTCATACTTCCTAAGATCAATTGAGTTAAAAAAATAAGCTAGAAGATTTGTGAAATCAAACATAAAGCTATTCTGTAAATCATGCTAGTTAAAACATGACCTCGGCATTCTGTAAACCCACAAAAGACTGTGCTCAAAGGTATCAGATGCTGTTCTTCAGTTTGTGTGGTTAATTCAAGGCCCTTCTTAGAGTCTTTTATTCTATTCCAAGCTGCTGAAATGCTTCCATACTGCTATACAGTACCAGCAATGACAAAAAGCCAATTATTTAAACAATAAAAACAAGTCAGGTATATCACATATTTTATAAAAATCAACACCAGATTTCTTTCAGCCATACCTGGATGTTTCAGGGATACTCTTCATTTCCACCTCCTTGGGGCGAAGCAAAATTGGTGTGAGAGCTTTGGTAGTACTGTGACAAAGGGCTTAAGGGCTTTGCAGCTGTCTTTAAGGGGTATGGGCTGTTGCTCATTCTGAAGAACACTGGGAGTAGCTTGCCTTACATATGAACTGCTGTACTTGGGTACTGTGGGCTGGGCTGGAGCCCTCAGGGTAGGGGATAGGGTTAAGAGACAGAAACGGGAACCTGGAAGTTCTCTTCGACGCCTGAACCTCCACACACAAAGAAGAGCAAAAATGCTGGCTAGGGACCCTAGAGGCTGCAATAAAGAAGCTGGGTGGCTGCTTGCAGGTGTTGGGGTACAGTTTTTACATTCCAAATTTCAAGCCTGATCTGTCACTCCTACTCTTTCCTCCAAGTTGTATTCAGCTAAAACTAATTGCCTGAGCTATTGGGGATGGGTGGGTGGAGAACAAAGGATAGAAGACCCAAATAAGATACATTCAGATGGTAAAATGATTAACTGAGAGAAATAAATAATGTTTTGGCATCAGTAGATCAAGGGTAGGCAATCTTTTAGTGGGGCTTCATGCTTTGAGAAGGTCTGAGGGCTGCACTGGGCAGAGCTGGACACAGTACTTACAATCCACGTGCCCATCATTTTGATTAGCACTTGTTGCAGATGCCTCTGCATTGTCCCTGCATCATTATTGTTCTTTCAGAAACAAAAATAAAGCTTTTGCTTGCATTTTCTTACATAACTGCTGTGGACTGTCACCTTCTCCCATTTTTGTTGCAGAATAACAGATTTTAATTTGGCAAGATTAGTGCATGGAGACATGAATGAATGTGTGGTTCCCCCTACTGCCAGTGCAGTGATCAAACTTCTGGAAAAGCAAGGTACAGTATAGTAGTAAATTATATTTATTATCTCAGACCACTGTTCTTCACTTGTCCTGACCCATGTTTGACCTGCCTGAATGAAATAAAACTTCCTAATGACAACTTTTCCTTTCTAAATAAACAGCCAATCTTGCAAATTTATTGTTCAGATAAATAGGAATCTGTGTTATTTACTTTAGTAAATGGTATAAATCTAGTGTCCTACTGGTTGCAAAGTTCATTTGCAATGAAATTGGCAATGATTTCTGCTAGTTTACCTACTTTTATCTGAGGTAGAATTGCTCATGGGCATAAAATGTTGATGCTTCCCAGCAGAGAAGGAGAATGATGTTGCTGCCACCTTTCTTTTGCAGTAGTGACAAATAGAAAAACACTGATGATGTTATCTAGTCAGGTAATGAAACATCTGCAAGCAAACAACCAAGCTCAGAGAGCACCAAGGATTCCACAGTTCAACCCCAAGCTACAGATATTTTCTTCTATTGAGCTAGAAAAACAGCATATAAAGAGAAGAAATAAGTCAGATTGCCCAATCCTTCTTCCTTCCTTATTTGTTTGCCTGTGAGCTGCCCTTTGCCTCCTACACAATCTCCACCACTAATGAGTTGTGGGTGTAAGTTTGTGAGTTTATTCAGAATCACCAAAATAAGTACCTTATTGATCAGTTAAGTTTCACCAAACTGATACAGTATCTGGAGGTGTGCATGCCTCAGACATGATTCTGAAAAAGTACTTTGGACTACTCTGTTATGCCTTGATGTCACCCAACATTTTCCAGGTTTCCACAGGAGTCTGAAAAATAGGTGCCATTTGTTAAAGTTAGTGGGACTAATGAAGAGCAGAAAAGTACTTCAGCATAAATATGCATAAGATTTCTCTGCTCATTTTCACTATAGAGTTCTTCACAAACACCTGAACCCCAACTGTGGGTTTTCTCATAATAGGCCATTAAAAAGTGGCAGGGAATTCTTCTTCTTTCATATCCAGATCAAACCTTAAGCTGCCAATATGACACCACCTTATGTTGTGTGAAATAGAGTGAACTCTATTTAAATCAGTAGGACTTCTGAGGCTTTAATAGAGAGTATAGAAGTAAGAAATTGCAATTGTATTTTAATTAAAGAAATACGGTATCGCACATACCTATTTGGGTATCTATTTGGGACTGGATGCAATTAGGGTGGATAAACAGGCAACATCTATAAGTAAAATATGTATTACCTTTAATTCAGCATGATTATGATTATGTTTTTATCCCACCTTTTTTATGTATATATAACTCAAGGCAGGGAACATACCTAATACTCCTTCCTCCTCCTATTTTCCCCACAACAGCAACCCTGTGAGGCGAGTTGGGCTGAGAAAGTGTGGCTGGCCCAAGGTCACCCAGCCGGCTTTGATGCCTAAGGCAGAACTAGAACTCTCAGTCTCCTGGTTTCTAGCCCAGCGCCTTAACCGCTAGACCAAACTGGCTCTCATTAATGTTGTTAAAGTTGTCATTAATATTTCTGCTATTCACACCAAAACCACCATTGCTCATATACATGCATGAAAACGCTTCTGTCTATTAATCTGTCCAGCTTTATCAAGTATCTCCTGCTCTGTTTCATGGTGGTCTTGGTCATAGGAAAAATTCCTAAACCATAGTGCTGGCTTACCCTATGTTTTTTTACGGGTAGTTTTTTCACATGAGAGATCAGGTTAGGAAATACAAGCTCCCATTTTAACCTGTTTTGTTTCGTTTTGTTTCTCCAGTAATTTGCTGTTACCGTAGATAAGGAGAACAATTGTTACCTTTTGCTTTCAGCATGTACTACCCTAGATGGGAAAAAAGTGTTACTTTTGGGTGTCCAAGGACCTTTGGAAGTCTCCTTGCAGTGCCTTCTTCAAAGGAAAGGGGTCATGACTATGAGCTTGTCATGGAAAATGAAACAACTCCAGACAATGGTAAATATATCAAGTGTGTAATACTTTTCTCTCTTGTTTGTTTGCTGCTTGGTGTTATTGTGGATCATTCAGAATTTTGAACAGGTTACAAAAGCATTTGTTCCTTCAAGGAGCTTAACATAAAGAAATACAAAGTATACATTACTTCATCTCTAGGTTCACTAGCTGGGCCCACGTATCACTATGTCCTTATTTTTAACCATTTTTAAATAAATTACAATTGGTTGGGTGCACGTATTGTAGTAAGGGCATACATTACGGATTGCAAAATTCACTGCACTGCCATCTCTCTTTCTTCCATTCCTGCCCTTTCATTATTTTGTGGTAAAGATAACATGAACAATCAAATGCATATTTGATCATATATATTCTTTTGGCACTAGATAGTCAAGTCGCTACATAGAAGGGGGCTTTAAAATCCAGATATTGAATTATTGTGTACACATAAATGTAGATTCTTCTTTCTTGGGTGTAGCATTCTGTTCAAAGTGAGAGCAAGACCAGACTGCTATCTGTGCTCTCATTCTAGCTAGATGGGGAATGGGGTCCAAACAGGTTACCAAAAAAGACTCTTACATCAAAGTACATATTTTCTGGAATCCTGTTTGTAATGGAACCAACCTAAAGCCATTGATTCTGGACATTCCCAGCTTGTCACATTTTCTTAGAGATGTCAAAAAACTCTGCAATCCATAAAATTTAATTTAATTGCTCCATATATTGCTTTATATGGCAGTATACACCCACTTCCATAATGTTATGGGACTAAGCAATGTTATGCAAAGCACAGAAAAGGAGTAGAAGTAGTATTCCAATGAAATTAAAGACATGAGATAAGGGGGTGGAAAAAAGGATAGGGTAGCCTGCTTGAAACTGACAAGACTGATCAGTTTCCCACCTTCCCTTTCTGCCCTCTATTCTTCATTGTAGGCCTGCTTACTCTCTTGTAATCCCTTCCCCTCCAATATCTCTGCTCGGGTGGGTGGGTGGGGGGAACAGGACAGGTAGCTTACAGAATCACTTGTGTTTCCCCCCCCCACACACACACTTCCTAGTCCCAATTGCCATCATAAGTCGAGGACTACTTGTATATACATTTACATCACCACAAGCATTTCTTATAAATTTATCTATAAATACTTTACACAACCAAACATCCTTGTCTTCCTCCCTATTCCATGTTGAGCCATTCACAAAGCATTTCTTTTATCCCCACACGTGCCGTACTGCCGTCATATACTGCTCTTAGGACGTTCAGCAGCCAGTCTTCAACTCTGTGTTTACACAAGCCTATTCACTTCTTCATAATGCTTTTTCTAAATCGACAAAACTACAATCAACTTTATTTCTCCGCTTCATACATTTCTCAGTGACCTACTGTTAGCCCTTGAGGTAGTCCAGTCAAGAAACATGACAATGAATACTAACTTCTTTTATTGTAAGGTTACTTTAATAGAATCTTGCAAGTACCCCTCCCATTCTTCACTTTTACTCCCCCCAAAACTAGAGAGGGTCCCTTCTGAAATGCTTTTTCCACCCTTCCTCCTTCAGACTCAATTTTCATTTATCAGACTGTTATCTAGGCTGTGGCTCTTTCTCCTGCCTCCCAAGGTCATTCCCACATACCATTCCCACATATCATTACATTGCTGAGGAGCAAAAATCTGGTCTGCCCACACCTTGCTTGGCATAAGCTTCACAGTACTTCCCAGTTCCTGTTCACTGTCGCTCTCATACCCTATCAATCAAATACGTTGAAACACCTTCCCAGGGACACTTAACAAATGAATCCCCTTGGGGTTTTTTCATTCATTGGCAACAGGACCAAAGGAAGTGTCAATGCTGGTGAAGCCAAGGGAAGCTTTGTCATCAGTGAGATTTTTTTAGGTTTTGGCCCCAGCAATCACTCAAGGATATTGATTGCAAATTCTGGCACAGCGTAATGCAAAAGCATTGCAATCTCTCAAGTTTAGTCAGAATCCAGCTCCCAGTATTTCACAGATTTCCAGAAGGTGGCAGCCAAGTCAAAAAATGGGGGCTGATCTTTTGTATATGGATTTCATAACTCAGAATATAAAATATGTTTTCCCTAAACTGAACAGCTGTGATGCTAAGATATGTCTCCATTGGCAAGATTCTGTTTTTACAGCTGATGATGTTATTGTATCATTTTGTAAATGGAAGTATGGAAAAGCTTAATTGTTGTCCCCAGTGGCAAAACAACCTCTCTAAATTTTAAAATTCTGGCAATAGTTTCAGCTTGTTTTCTCTTAATAGTATCACATAGTACTTAGATATTTATTCTGATAATTGTTTGTGCAATCACAATCAAAAGGTATTTTTATTACTATAATATACAAACAACTAGGAAAAAGAAGAAATCTATTTCCACAAATACAAAACAATACATGTAAGAAACTTCCCAAACTGAAGAAACTAAAGTGGAAAAAAACCAAACATGTACGTCTTTGTCTACACACAGACATTTTAGTAACTATATAATGGTGACTCAGTTAATACAAATCTTGCCCATACACATTCATATTGACCAGTGTTTTCATTGTGATGATAAAGAGCCAGTTAAGTCTGAAAGTGAGCATGTATCTGCAGTCCAGGATTTTAAGTTTAGGGTAATAATTTATTTTCAACAAAGCGAAACCATTTGGATATGCTCCAGACTTGACAAATTCAAAATTCTTTACAAAAGATAAATCGATAAGCTTTTGATCTATAATTCAACATCTCACGACCATCTTTAGACTATCTTTTTTCTTTGCAAAATCATGTCAACCATAGTTTTAATATCTGCCCCAAATGGGAGTAATGCAAAACAAGCCTAAACTATATCTGATAAAATGCAAATAACATTTTGTGTGAATCATGTGTTTGAATGTAGCAGAGTCTGGTTTTTTGCTTCTTCCAGTAGGCTTCGGACATTGGGAAAAGGAAAACAAAAACGAAAAACAGGGATTTTGGTTAAACATGATGCTAAAGAAACCACAGGTGGATGTTTTTAGGTTTAACTACTCCTACTGGCAGTAGGCACTAAGCAAGTGTGACCTGGTGCCATGCATCAGCATACGTTCTTGTAATGGTCCTTTATATTACATCAACAGGAACCCTCAGTGGCTGAAATAATTCCCATTAATTTAAGATATTTCCATCTCTCCACATGTTCTCACATAAATATCGTCAGCTTTCTAGGACAATCCTGGAAAAATAGTTGTAGGCCTGTGACCTGCCAATTAAATTACAAGCTTTGTCCCTTAAAATTACAGTGACCATATGTCCTTTATTATAAAGGACAGTCCTTTATTTCAGAAAGCTGTCCTTTAGGTTTATTTTATTTTATTTTATTATTTTCTTGGTTTTGCTCTTGAATTTTCCTTTGTAATGCAGAGTTATAAACAAAGACAATTTTTTTTTACACTTAAGAACCTCTTTCAGATTTGGCCCCCTTTCGGGTTTGTCCTTTATTTTTTCCGAGAAAATATGGTCACCATAGTAAAATCTAATTGTTTTTGCCTGAAAAATCTGTTGAAGGATACCTACACGTTAGAATACTTTGAGGTCTGGACAGTAGTTATAGAGACTTAAAATTAAGCAAAATTAACTTCACATGCTGAACTTGAGTGCAAATCAAATCATATATTCTTTGATAAATACAATAAATTTGTATTTATTGTCATGCATTCCAAATTATTCAATGCAGCTTTTTTGCATTCTGGAATAGTGCCATTCTCTTTCAGTATAGTGTATCATTTCTAGAAAAGACTGCAGAAATCCCAGAGTATTTAGATTACAGGAGGTAAATTGAGAAGAAATTAAAATAATTGTAGTTGGAGTTATTATAGTGCTATTACAGTAACAGAATTTCTGAATGAATACTATTAGTATCTAAATTAGTTCCACATCATGAGAAATTTCATGTTGTCCTTTAATGTGCTTGAGTTCAACTCTCTTAGGAATAAAGAAGCACAGAAGTTAGATGAGAGAATGCCACAAAAATGTGAAACATCTAAGTTCTCCATATATAATGTTACCAACCTCTTCACAATTCAGGTTGCAGAATATAATCACAAGATCCTTCCTTTTTAGTCCCAGCTTGGTGTCTACTCTTGATTATGAGTGAACACTGTTAATGTTAAACATGTCAAGCACTAAATTTGTATTGGCATGGTGAAAGGCTTGTCAATAGACCTTTTCTGTAGGGATGATTAGTCAGAAAGGTAATTTCTCTTGCCTCCATAAATAAAAAGAATGAGAGAGAGAACGAACACATATATTTGAATAAGGTTGTTTGGCAAATATCCATCTTGGGATCTATTTGTTTATGATGGTACTTTTCCTGTTTGAAAACTCACTTTTCAGGGAGGGGATTTACTAATATGAAAAATAATGTAGGAAAAAAAATAATCCCCTTTTCTTTCTCTAGTCCATTGTTATGGGGAAATTTGGAGATGCCTTTGGCCACATTAAAGGAAAAACAAAACTGTTGTGAAATACTATTGCAAATCCCCATGTAGTGTGAATTTTGGTCTTGAGATTCATACTTAAATCCTTCATTTCTTTTGGTTTTGGTGAAGTGGACATATTTCTTTAACTTAAAGAACTATTAAGTATTTGTCTTAAAATATAGTCAGTCTACCCAGTGGAGTAATCTTCTTATATATGGGGACTGCAGGTCCCAGAATCCCCAGCCAGCAGTGCTGCATGCCTCCACATCTGGAGGGTATCTGGTGGGAGAGGCCATAATTCACAGTTCTCAAATCAGCTTCATATCATCATATGTCAGCCAATTGATGTGGAACTGAATGAGGGCTTGCTTGGACAGCAGGGATAGACACATTGTACCTGTCAATATGATAATAACAAGAGTAAGCATTTCCTAATGACTCTTGGAATTAGCAGGGCATTGCAGCAAGAATTGGATGTCCTGCTTTGCTTGAGTGGAAGTGATTCTCATTAGTACAGAGCCATTGTTGGATATCCCACTATAATAATTTTCCCAGTTTTGAAACAAGCATTCTTGTCCTGTTATGAGCAGAGGAAACACCTGTGTATGATTTGCAAACATGGAAAAAATAATTATTCCTTGACTGAAAAATGTAAATATATTGATTGATCGTACTTTTATACCTCCAGACTCCATAATGACTCCCAGTGGATTACATCCTAAAACATAAAAACATTATCAAAAACATAAAATCACAATAAATTAATCAGGTGCTAATATAATACAAATATGTTCAGTGGTGTCAACTTACTCCCCAAATGCCCTCTGGAATAGTTTGGTCTTCAGTAGCTTCTAGAAGGCCACAATGAGGTTCTTAGCCTAACTTCAAGAGGGAAGCCATTCCATAATGTGGGGACCACAACTGAGAAACACTGACTGGGAGCCCTTGCCTCTTTTGCCACCCAGGACTGGGGACATCAAAAGATATTGACAGGATATGTGCACTGAACTGTTTACACGGGCTGCTTCAACATGGAAAAGATTGTCCTATGACTGCCTAGGTGCCAAGCTATACAGGGCTTAAGCCTGAATATTGAACTGTATTGGGAACCTATTGTTACCAAAGTAGTAACCATGTTATGTGACCGTGATGATTCTGATTTGCCAGTTTATGAACTGTGGCATTTTGGATCAATTGCAGTTTCCAGGTGGTTTTCAAAAGCAGCTCCACGTAGAATGCTTTGCAATTATTCAGATAAGTGGTGATAAGTGCATAAATCCCTGTGGCCAGGGACTTCCTCTCTAGGTAGGGATGCACCCACTAAAGATGGACACAGTTCCCCTCGCCATAGCCTTTACTTCAATAACTAGTGCAACGATCCACACGCTTGAGCATTCGCTCAAGGACAGTTCAGAGTCTTGGACTCCTTTAAACTGTTTAATGAAGCAAAGCGTCTGGTACAAAGCACAGTTGCGAATGGCTTCTTTCCTGTGCGTAATCTTTATGCAATTCTCAGTAATACTGTATCTTGATCATGACGTACTGGTTTACAGTGCATGAATTTCTGTAGATTTAACATTTACTCTGTTATCTGGGAATGGGAGGGTCTTCAAAGATAATATAATCTACCATAAATCTCACCGAAGTTGTGTGTTGCTGTTTCAGAGTATTTATTGCTTTTAATCTTGTCCAGCTTGCTAGAAGAAATGCTAATGATCCACATGAGAATGAGCATTGGGAATCTTTACCCATTCATAAGAATTGGTTAAGTGATTGTTTCACATGATTTTTTTTCCACTCTGTGCAGTGTGATTTCATTAATGGATTTTGAAACATTTTACAATGTGTAACTAGTTGTCCTTTGGAAGTGTTCACACTTCTGTCAGTCTTTTATCACATTTGGTTTCAATTACAAATAGCATGTGTTTTCTATTGGCTTTACTGACTATTTGGAGACCATATGGTGCATTTGCAAGGAAATGGATTTGATTATTTAATTGTTTTTCCTACCTTTTGCTTAGTTTTAGACAAGTCTGTGGGAGATCCCTTATGATGCGAAATGTGCAGAAACCACTATTTGCAAGGTGGATCAGACTATTGAGACAGGTTGCCCTACTTCACCTCTTTGTGTAACTGGAGCAGTATATTGTGGAGTCCTTAGTGCTCTCTGAGCTTGGTTGTTTGGTTGCAGACGTTTCATTACCCAACTAGATAACATCATCAGTGGTAATGGAATGTCTGGAAGCAAACAACCAAGCCTTCTAGAACTCCACAGTTCAACCCTGAGCTACAGCTATTCTCTTCTGTTGGAACAGTGTACCTCTGATCCTCTGCTATGTCAAGGTGCTGTGATGTACTGCCTCAAGATAAAGTACCTGACTGAGGCAGCTTACTGAAAAATTGCATGCTGTTAGTAATTACTAGAGATAAGTATTAATTTGTAAAGAGCAAGTCCTGCTAAACTAAACTTAATTATTTTTGATTGCACTTTTTAGTAGATTGTTGGAATACTAATATATCTTGGACAGGCAGACTATAAGGCCTGGGCCCTGCACTCCTCCCATTTTCATTTATGAGAAAGAGGATTTGCTTTTAAATTTCAGATGACCTAATATGTAGCAGAATAACATAACAGAATACAGTAGTAAAATTCAGAAGGATCCCAACAGGTTTGAAAAGGTATTATAGGAAAGCAAATCCTAAAGTGCAGTTAATGTTATTTATGTTACAGCTCTTAAACCATAAGAAACAAAATAACCTTATAAACCACCTTGATGTCAATAACTCATGTCCTTATCACTATCTAGGTCTGTCTTTGGAGATTTTCTGGAAGTTGCAGCTGTTAAAAAATGCAGCAGCTACATTGTAGGTGGAACATCTCTACCATTGTAGAGTAGCACAAATTAAAGTTGGTAAATGGATTGCTAGTAAGTTTCCAGGCCTGATCCAAAGTACTGGTCATTACTTTTAAAGTCCTACACGATACAGCACTAGGATATATGAGGCAACACCTCATCAGAATTTAATCTGCTCCTCTGGTCATCTACAAAAGGCACATTGACCGTCTCCCCTCCTCCTGAGGTTACATTGAGTATAGAAACATGACAGATCGTGTAATGGTATGTGGGAATGATCTTGGGAGCCAGGAGGAAGAGCCGCAGACTAGGCAACAGTCAGATGAGAAACAGCGGAGCCCGTGGAAAGAATGGGACAGGAATGTCTCAGAAGGGACCCTCCCTAGTTTCTTGGACAGTAAAGGCAAAGGGGGAGAGATGTATTTTCAGACTTGCAAGATTCTGTTTATGTAACATTACAATAAAGATAGAGCTAGTACTCCTGGGTGTGCTTCTTGTCTGGACTACTGTACCTCGCAGGGCTGACACTTCTCCATGATAGTCTCCACCTTGTGGAACTCTCTCCCATCAGAAATTTGTTTAACTCCCACCTTGTTGACATTCTGTGAAGAGCTTAGGGAATGGCCTTGAAGGACAGGAGGAAGAGCTGCTGCCAAGGCATGGTCAGATGAGTGGGGCTTGAGCCTGGGCCAAGAAAATAACCTGGGAACATATCAGACAAGCTCCTCCCTAGCTCCCACAAAGATTAAGGGAGGGGGAAGCACATTCAGACTTACATGATTCTGTTACTATAAGTGTTAGAATAAAAGTAGTCCTGACCTACACAGCATTGGTTTCTTATTATGGTACACCCTGTAGGGCTGACACATTCCAAAAGCAAGTTAAATCTGTTTTATTTCAGCAAGCCTTTGGCCCCAGTTAAATGTCTGTGGGCATCTCTCTTTGGTTTTTGATTGGAATTGTATTGCTATTGCCAAGGTACAGTATTCTACCCAGTATCCATTAAGATTGGGGCAGGTTATAACTATAGTTAATAAATACATAAATAAGCAAAACCATGGTTTAGATCTAAGTTGTTCATATTAGATCTAAGTTGTTCATAACACGAAATTATAATTTAATAAGGCACCTAAAATTGGCCACTGTGTTTGACTGAATTTTAGTTTGTTTATAAAACAAAACCATCAACGTTCAGCAAGGCTCAGATTTGGAAAGACAGCTGACACAGCTATTTGCTCTTACTTCTCCTTTTCCCCAACGCTGCTTTTACATAGATTCAGGAAGGAGATGGGATAATTAAGTAAAGTTTTGGCATTATGGTTCATTAAAATAAAACAGTTTTCAACCATGATTTATGAGGTTGCCTAGTTTATTATATATATATATATGCATATTAATTTGTCAATTATTTAATCTCCCTTGTTTTCCGATTATAGCTGATTAAGCATAGTTATCAGCACTTTGTATTCCCAGATATATCCCATAATACAATTAAATGTATGTTCTTCTTTCTGTCTTAGCTTTGTGATGCTGATATGATGGTCGTGGGCAGTACCAAACCTAAAGAAATCTCAGTGGCTTGGAAAGAACCTGAGATCACTACTGTGGATTGTTCACAAGGCACTTTATGGGGTGAGGTTTTTTTTAAGATGTACAATACAGTAATGGATGTTAAATCTTAAAATTTGTACAGTATGAATTAATTTCTCAATGACAAAAAAAGTATGCTCTTATATCCTGAAATTTAAGATAAAGAGCAGAAAAACTAATGTTACTGCAGTGGGACTAAAACAGAAAAATCCTAAGGACAGTCCTAGTTTAGCATTATTTGGTTCAGCAAAATGGTTCTTGCTTTTACTTTGCTACTGGCATCCCTGACTGATCATTCTTGCTGCCTGCTGGTATAGCTGCTATTGTCTATGTTTGTTTTTTTCTCTCTTTTTTTCCAAACTTTGGGGAGCAGGGCATTAATTGGTGAGTTTAACTTTGAGTCTCAAGGTTAACAGTTAGATAGATTTTCCATTTTTCAGGGTCATAATAAAGACCCAGCTTGGTGTAGTGGCTAAGGTGCTGCCCTAGAAACTAGGAGACTGTGAGTTCTAGGCCTCCCTTAGGCATGAAAGCCAGCAGGGTGACTTCGGGCCAGTCACTCCCTCTCTCAGCCCACTCCACCCCACAGGGTTGTTGTGGGAAAAATGGGAGACAGGAATATTAGGAATTAGGAATGAGTTATATATAAAAAGGCAGGATAAAATAAATAATAATAATAAGGAGGAGGACTTGTGCTGTCACAGGTTGAGCAACTGGATGGGGAAATTTAGAGCAGAGCATAGAGCATGAGATACTACAGATAGACTCTCCTCATGCCTTCAAACACAATATTTTTCAGTGGACTCTGTTCTTACAATCAGCAGCAAGAATGCTCCACTCTATTCCTCCTGGAGTCAAATCAGCTACTCCAGTTTCCAGTCAAGAAGAATTCTGAAACTCAACTACATGTTATCTCTGCACTGATAAAAACAGTTATATAAAGCCAAATCAAATAGGCTGAAAAAACACAGAAGTTTAAGCAAGGGGGAGAAGAGAATCAAATTTGGTCTCTTGTTTCATATTGTTCTGGCTGAGATCCTAGCATGGTTTCATTGTGGCAGTCATCAATTTATGGCTGTGGTAGACAGTGTTTTAACTTCTAGGAAAACACTCCATTTCTAATCTAAATTGACATTTTCCAGAAGACTGAGCTTAAAGAACGAAGTGTGAACACAAATGAAAGCCGTTTGAATTTTTTTTTCTCCTTGGGTATTTAGTGTTCAAGCTACAATCTTCAAAGGCTAGATTGTCTTTGTTACCAAAAGTTAAAGAATTGTGATCCAGTGATATTTAAGTTGGGGGGACTAACGTATTAAAAAGCAGATGAAGCTAGGGGTTTCTAAAGCTGTGCAGGACTTTGAATTCAAAGGTTCAAAAAAGATGCTTGGGGCATGCAGGGGTACTCAAGTAAGCATCTGTTAAGGCAGCTGCATCTTTTTCTGGAATTGGGTAGTTGCCATCTGCAACCATAGCTCTGGAGAAAGATGCGTTTAGTGTAAGGAGTTAAGTCGTGTGGTACATGCATGCTCCAACCACCTTTCCGTTTTAAAATCCAAAGTACTGCATATTCCAATCAGAAATTTAAAAATGGGTCACTCCTGTGTTAAGCAACACTACTACCCCTTTGTGAATCCTTTCCTATACATGCATTTTTCACTAGCAGGACTTCAGCCCTGCTTTTTTATAAATATGAAGTTGTGTCATTTTTCAATATTAAGACTGTGTCAGTTTTCAATTAAGTTTCATGGCAACAAGTTTCACTGGGTCACAACTTCATATTTCCAAACTTGGAGAGGCATGGTGAGGATGGAGCAGTGGGATGGTGATCAGAAGTGAAATGAAACAGATAAGCATATTTCTTACTGGAAATTTCTGGCTTCGTGGAGAGAGACAGGAAAAAGCTGTGCACCTGCATTTCCATCCTTCCACCATTTTTTAACATTGTGTATGGATATTTTACAACTTGAAGATCCTAGGATAAAAGAAAAAAGGACTTCTGGGCACCCCAATGGAGATACTAGTTCATCCATTGTGCTTACAGAACCACAATGTAGCCATTATTATGGCTTAATTAAAATGAGTTATCAGCAGGACAAAACAGGAAAGCTGACTGGCCCATCCTGCATATCCTTCCCACTCCTTTTCTCCTTTTACTACAAGCAAAATAAATAAGAATAAAAGTGAGCATGATTATTTCTCTGGCTGCTCTTTGCATTTTGCTTACGTTTACAAAACATTTTTCATTTCTTTTTACATCAGCCCCATGAGGCAGTTTGCAAGCTGAGAGATGGTGGTTTGCCCCCCAGCAGTACAGTGATTTATGCCTGGATAGACAGGGAGCTGAAGCTTGGCCTTGTTTTGCTGATTTCATTCCTGTTGCACTCTACTGAATTGGTCTTTGGAGATAGTAGATTTTCTGTTAGGAAAAGGTGAACTGAATGATACATGGCATTTGTATTTTCTTCTGTGACAGTACAGGTAAAGGAAAAGTGTACCTGAAAGGTGATTAGCTCACTTCATTACAGTTACAAAGTAATTCCCATATTTTTGATATATTCGACATGTGTGGCAAGCAAATGTATTTTGCAGATAACCTAGATAGTGCTCAGTTATTTAATTAATATATGACAGAAAAGAAAGGAAAAGATATCTGTGTTATGGCATATTTTAAAATATTTACTGTCAACACTGGAAAGAATTCCTTTATCCAAGAATGTATGTTGCCATGACAAAAATTTCACTATTTTCCCTTTTTGTAACAGGAGGCTTCCAAGCAACATCACAATCTCTTTTTGAAACTTGCTGGGGACAGTCCAACCCAATGACAGACAGGAGGTGATGGGAGTCGAAATCCAACTGGGTTGGGGAAGGCTGGGGAGATTATTGGGTGACTATTCCAGGGAAGAGTCTTCCTGGTAGTGATGAGAATTTGGATGGAAGAGAGGATTTACCTTTCTTCAAAGCCCCTCTAAAAAGTTCCAACTTAATTGTAATTGTTAAGGTGGAAGGAGAGAAACCTTAACCGCACCAGGAGTAATTGTATTACAGTAATGGTATTTAGTGCAGCTGTGCAAAGCATTCAGAAAAGGTGTTTCACGGAGCATGTTAGTGCAGACCTCCACACCCAAAAAGGTTGCACCATCTGTGTTTTAATTACTGCTTTCAGTAGCAGGAGAACCAGGTAATGGGGAGGTAATTCTGAAGTGCCTGCAAAAGGCATAATTTCCTTCTAAGCCCACAAGCTTCTCCTGGTTCTTCCCAAATGTCTTTGCAGAATTAAATCATGAATCCTTACATCTGCAAACCTTTATGTGACTTTGTCAGCACACTGTGGTTTATTGTCACTGTTAGATGGCTGAAAAAATTTGTCTGCCAAATTAATATATGAGAAGTCCTCACTGCTTTGTGACACATGCTGTCTGTTGGCAATCCTACCCTGAAAGAATCCTTTACCTTTGCAATAATTGCTTTAAAATATACACACAATCCACTTCTGTCTTTTTCTCTGCATGTTTATGTATTTCTATGCTTTCTATAATGCATATGGCACATATACTCAGCAGTAAGTTAGTTAATGGGGTCAATTATCTTCTTGCAGCATATTTCCAAAGATCTTCCCATAAGAAGAGGCTGCTGGATTCATGGGTGCAATTGTTTTTCATTTTCAGGACAGAATGCTTTTCGTGAACATCCAGCAAGGGGCAATGATTGCAATCTAGGTGAGGCTGTAGAACAGCTGGCATTGGCAATATGCATGCAGGTTAGTAAGTCCCTTGGTGGTGCTTTATGTAACAGGAACAACTCAAAAGACAGATATAATGCAGGTTCCCCGTCCAAACATTCAACCCAGCATGGAAGGAAAGGAAAGAAAGGTATCCAAACTCAGGTTAGGGTTACAGATGCTAATGAAATACTTATTTGTCTCTACATGTTTGGGTACCAGTGATAACTTCTGCACATGTGAAATTTTTCACAGCATTCTGTTTGCATCTTTTCCCCTCAGACCCATTACCAGCTATATGATAGTATTAAGATGTCTTTTTTTGTGCTGAGACGTAACACTATGCATGTGCACTGAGGAATAATGATAATGTATATGAGGGAGGAAAAAAAAGATTTGTAAATTGAAAACAATGGCAAAGTGTCTCAGATTTCGAAGTGATTATAGAAGCCACCAGGCAAGTGGAACAAACTTGGAGGGCACAATGAACTCATGGAATAACAGAACAAGAGAAAGTGAGTCCTCCTTACTTAAAGCTTACTCCCCAATACAACATCTTTCATATCCCCCAGCTGTGAAGAAAAAAGTAGTATCTGAAAGTATGAATCACAAAAAGTGAAACTGAAACTATATATTGCAACTGTATTAAAGCAAGGTATTTTTGTCTCTCTTATTTTTGAAAGAACTTGGTAAAACTCAGTGAGCGACAGGTAGCAGCCCAGCAGCCTAAAGAATGGAATCTCCATTGCTTGAATCTACAGCCCATTTCACCTGTTCCCAGGTAGGAACCATGTAGCATTGTTTTCAAGCAGTTTTCTATGTATTAAAGCAAGACATTTGCTAAACCTTGAGTATAATTTGTTTGACTTGTTAATCTATTCTAATTTGATTTAGCCTTTCCTCTAAGGACCGCATGATTCAAAACCCTAGGGCAGGCAAGATGGCATTAGTTAAGTCATTAGTAGTTGCCTTCAGTTTTTAATCTAGCAAAAATTGCATTTTTTGGAATGTGGACTGGCCAGCATCTAGCCAACCTTGGGTGATCTTTAAAAAGCTACAGGGTTGAGCCTGGTTAGTATTTCAATTGAAGATGGCTAGGAAATCCCAGGACTATAGATTAGATTGGCAAATTAGAAGAAGAGGTCAATGGCAAACCGCTTCCGTACTATTGCAAAGAAAACTGCATGGATATTCCAGAAAGTCACTAGGAGTCAAGCTCACCTTGAGGGAGATTTTACTTTTATGGATGAGAACTGCATATTTGTGACAAATTTCCATACAAATTGTTTTACTTGATCATAAACAGGAGCCCATGAGGCTGGAATATGAACAATGCTTGAGGACAACTTAGTCAAGCAGAGTTGGGCTGAAGCACAGGATATATGAAAATTGAAACTTTTGCTCTAACAAGTCTGGAGCATATCTGAAGCCTTGACCAAATTGCTACTTCCCAAGTTTGCCCAATTCCTAGAGAGATTGAAAGGAATAATCCCCTGGTCTGCATTGGTGAAGAGACAGGTTTATCAGCTCCCTGGTATAAAAAAGAAGTGTAATTCTTCAGGGGAATCTTGTGGAATTCTCTCTCTCTCTCTCTCTCTCTCTGAATCTCAATTTGGGGAAGTCTGATTTCAGACTGATGCAACTCCTATTCTTCTTATCTCAAGATTCAGGCTGCGGTGCAGGACCTTCATGACTGGATGGATGTGGTTCAGGGAGAGAGCACATGGTATGCACACAATAGGCCCCAGATTCAATCTTCAAAATTTGTGCCTGAAATCTTAGAAAGCTGCTGCCAGTGTCAGTCACATGGGCTAGATGGATCAGTAATCTGATTAGGTGAAGGCAGCTTCCTGTCTTGTTGATGTTGAATGTTTATGTTGAAATGTGTCTGGATCTTGATTGGCCAGGGAAACAGTAGCAACCATCTGACACACTTCCTCACACATCATGTTACTGAGGGCTCATTTTTCATTGGTCTCCACTCTTTTCCTCAGAACAGCTTAGTACAGAGGGAAAGTTGCATATTAAAATATGCATTTTATTTCAGGTTAGAGTGGTGCTAATGGCAATATGAGCAGGAGAGCAGGAAGCCCATTTCACATGTGGCACTTTGGCAAGTTTAGTAAGGGGTTAGGGATAGGGTTAGGGGCTACAATCAAATATATGATTTGCTTAAACACAGGGGAAACTTCCCTCTTCAAGCAATTATATCTGTGTGTGATTGTATCACATGGTATGACAGAATGAGAGTCTTCACTATTCTCTAGAGGAATTGAGTATGAACCAGGCTGGAGAGAATCCAGTATGATTTTCCTGACTGGGAAACTTCATATGGGAATGTTTGAGAATTTCTTGTGACAGTTGGCTGAGTTTTGTTTTCTTAATACAGAATCCTAATACTTTTTGAAATGACTAAATTCTCTTTTTTTAAAAAAAATGTTTTCTCTAGCACAAAAGCCCCCTAAAAGTACATTCGCTTCTAGATGGTTATAGAAAAAAGCCAGGTCTTGAAATTCATTCTGATTTAATAAACGTATTATCTATAGATCAAAAATGGAAAGCATACCAATTTTGAAACACAAATCAAAGACTCTGATTTAGTTTAGTTTGAAGAAGAGAACACTACAGGGAGACATAACAGCTGTCTTCAAGTATCTGAAGGGTTTCAGGTAAAAGATGGGGCAAATTTGATCATAGTTCCAAAAGAAAAGGTAGGACAAGAAACAATTAGCTTAAATTACAGGGAAGTAGATTTTGGTTGGTCATCAGGAAAATTTTTCTAATGATAAAATCTATCCAACAATACAAGAAAGTTCCTTGATGGGTGGTGGACTCACTTTGGCTGGAAGGGTTAGCCTGCAACTAGGGTCTGTGTCACCTGGGGCAAATATGGATTCTGTGCCCATTTTGGCACCCTCCCACACTCATTTTGGTGCCCCCCCAGCGTGGCACCTGTGGCACATGCCCCACTTGCCCCCCCGCCCCCAGTTGCGGCCCTGGCTGGGTGGCCTTCTGTTGGGGTTGCTGTTGTAGTGGATCCCTGCACTGGGCCGGAGGTTGCATTATAGGTTTTTCTAAATGTCTCAGAGAAACCAAACTTACATGTGAAGGAAGTCCACTGAAAACTTTCCATCTTGGCTAGTTAGAAAAGAGGCAAACAACATATCAATTGTAGGCAGCTCCATAACTGAAAAGGGCCACAGAAAAGGGCCTCTCTAGCAACCCAATCAACTTTCTTTGTCACTCCTGGAGCAGAAAAAAGCCTCCCCCAAAATCATTTAAACAAACATAAACTGAAGGTAGAAAATGATTTGAAAGATCAAAGTGTTCTAAAAATGTTAATTCTCTGCGGCCAATTTTATACTCACACCCACACATACATACATATTTTTATTTTGTTTGCTTTTGCAGTGATATTGAAATTTCCCGACAACAGACTCCCAAACCTGTTCATATTCTTGCCAAGGAGATAGGATTGCTCACAGATGAAATTGAAATCTATGGCCAAACCAAAGCCAAAGTACGTCTTTCTCTGCTGGAAAGGTTAAAAGATCAGCCAGATGGAAAATATGTACTGGTTGCTGGGTAAGAAATAGTTTAATTAATGTATTCCCCTTATTCTTGCTTACATAACAAAATGCAGCTTGTATTTTCAGTTACTGAATGAGATGTTCCTGTCTGCAACATTTAACACTTTTTTCTTCCTTCCTTCTCTTGCATTATGAACACATGTGAATTATCCTGAACACCTTTGTTGTGCTTTTCTCATTTATCTGAGAGAAATGGTTGCAACCAGTCGTGTTTATTATTTATTTTTGTGTCTGCCTTTCATTCAGTAGCTTAAGAAGGCATTCATACTGTAGAGCTCTGCCTTCCATTTTTCTCCGCAACGATATTTTTTATTATTTATTAAACAAAATTATATGGCCACCCAACTCACACATGGTGACTCTGGGTGGCTTGCAAAATTGAAATCCGCAATACAAAAAAACCATCAACCCTCCCTTGAGGTGCTGACCCAGAGTCATCCAGTGAGTTTAGGTGGATGAGGGTGGACTTGAACCAGAGTCTCCCTGATGCCAGTCCAACACCTTAACCACTGTACCATACCGGGTCTCCACAGCACATGTTAAATTGGCTGCTTGCAAGTTAACTGCAAGTTGTCTGAAGAGCAATTCTGGAAGGGCAAGCAATTTCTCAGCCCCAAGTTACCTCCCACTAAGCTGCTTTTCCAAGTGTGTGCTTTTGAGGACAAGCTAAAATAAAACAATGGCCATTGGGCTTGAATTTAGCATCCTCTGCATCTCATAACTTCTTTATTCCAAAGTAATATATTGAGCCATAACTCATGGTGTTGTGATAGTCTGACTGCCAGACAGGCTCAGCCATTCCTGATATACATTCCTGTGAGGGACGGGTACTTTCTGCCTTGTAGTCAGAGTCAGATGCCCAGTCCCCCTCTTTGCTGGGGATAGGGAAAGTTTAGTCCTTTTAAAAACGAAGCACAGACAGTTTTCTTCTGTCTCCTCAGCAGCCTCAGAACTAACATACTGGGATCTTCAAAGGAGAAGCAGGAAAAGCCCATGTAACTGAGGCAGAGAGGACAACTGTTTCAAGAGTCTTTTATTTCTGTTGAAATAGATAAAACCATTCTAGCCAAGAATTTGTGCAAGGTTCTTGATTTAGGTTTATGTTCAGAGGAGTCTCATTGTCTCATATTTCTGTACAAGAAACTGTATAGCTTTAGCTTTTATGCATACTGAAGCCATATCCAAAATTATATCATTTTTCTCTGGAATAACCTTGGGACCTATAATAATAATTTTAGACCGCTGTAACATCTCTTCTGAGATTTTGCCCGGCAGTGCTGATTTGTAGCATACCACCACCATCTTGTGGTCTGCCCAGAGCACTGTATTTTCTTTTCATTTTTCATTTTTAACCAAGCTGCTGACTATGACCTGGGCAGCTTTGTAATTCATCTTCTCCAACACCAAATATTTGCACTTTAGTATTTAAAATTAAAAAGAGGTTTTATATACAGTAAATATGTACTTTTTGTTATTAAATAAATATAGACCCTTGATTTTGTAAATCTCTTGTGAGATTGTTATATTTCTCAAGAAAGGAAGTAAGGCTTGACACCTTTAACCACATGGCTTTGTGCTAGGTGATTAGTACAGTAGGCGGTGCTATAGAAATTATTTCAGCATTGCTTTTTGATCTTTTCATTACTACAAAGCAACATGGGGTGTTATAGTCCTATCTTCTGCGCCCACTGGGTTTAAGCAGCTGTTGCCAGCACCTTGGAAGATACGTGTTGGCAACAATGACTAAGCAGCTCTCCCAAAGCAGGAGGCTGGATCTTGGTGTGAAAGACCTAGAGGACCTAATCTGTCTCTTTTACAAATCAAACATATTATGTAAGAAGTGAAGGGCCTAAATTAATGGATGTTTATGTTCATTTTAAATGTCCTCAGTCATTTATGGGTTCTTTGCAATTATTTATTAACCTACAGCTTGCTTTAGTTCCGGTCACCCAGGTAATCAACAACATATGCTATGCAGCTCTGTTTTGGGAATTAGGACTCCATGCCAACATTGCATCTTTTTATAAAATCTCCCTTCCTCTGTTTTCAGCTATACACCCTCCTTTCCTGTCTCACTGCTGTGATTATGAAGGCTCATTGTCACATGGCTTTATATGCTTAATATTTCACTGCATTTCTATCCTTAATTTTCTGGTCGGTGCCACTTATTGCATGAATATTGCCATTAGCCATAAGGAAACTCTCGACAATTCTTGCCATGTCACACTTAATTTTCTTCACATGTGGTGAATAGGGCTACCTGACCAGGACTGCAGAAACCCAGATAACCAGTAGATGGCAGCAGAGTGTACAAGTTTTCATTTTAGAATGTTGCACAATTTTCCAAAATTCACATCTGGTTCTTTATCATCAATCAGTGGAGTGTGACGTGCAACTATCTGCTGCCTATTCTAGACATTCATTTTGGGGTGGGGGAAAATGAATTATATGTGACCACTTGACTGTTTTGAGTGGAATTGTAATGAGCAGTAAGAATAACCTTGAGGAACAGGTTATTGTTCAAGATAAAGGGAGGAAGGCTCATTCAGACTTGAAAGATTGTGTTATTTTAACCTTATAATAAAAGTAGTATTAGCATTCATAACTTTGGTTTCCTAGTCTCCTCTACCTCAAAGGGCTGGTGACAATCTTGCAAGTCAATCTTGCAGGCCCCCTCCCCCTCCCCCTTTTTGTGTCTTCAAGAGAACTAGGGATGACCAAGTCTGAGACACTTTTTCAAATTACTGCCTTGGACTCATTTCTTTTGTCTGACCTTTGTCTTGCTTGTGGCTCTCCCTCCTGTTCCTCAAGGTTGTTCTTACTGCCCATTACAGGAATTCAGCTTAGTACTATACTTTTTTTTTCTTTTATGTTCTTCGGAAACTGTCCTCATTGGTTCAGAATGCAAGTATAAATGTCACATTTACAGAATGTTCTAGTATTCCGTTTCCTACTATCAAGGGATCACCGGATAGATTGGTTGTGCTGAGAGACAGTAACTAGACCAAATCCCCCACTAAGCCTCCGTGGCTAAATGAGGCCATGAGACTTGGTCTCCTTGGCCCTATTCTGATACCCAGACTACTATAACACACTGGTTCTTCTGATCTCACAAAGTTGTTGCATGGCATGTTTTTTTTTTTTTTAAATGATGATAGACAAAATACTCAGTTCTTTTAAAATATGATGAAGTGTAAAACAAATATTTCTGATTGCATCTTTCACCCAAAGCAAATGTAGCATACAAAGGACAGCTGGACCTTTTGCATACTTTCCACAGTTTAGGGAAATATGTTTCTAATTAGAGGTGGATTTCTAGCTTGAGTCTTTAGGAGGTCATGCTATAGGAGTTACCCCTTTTGGCTCACATCTACATGAATGCTTGTATATCCCTGGGAATGAAATTGTAATCCACAATGTCACATACCTTAAATAAACTACTTACTTCACTGCATTTGCTAAAGTATCACAGATTTAAACAGTTAAATACAGCATATCTTGGCAAGCATTTTCCCTTAGAAACAGAGTGGGAATGATGTGAATGAAAATGTAATTTAGTTTTGTTTGGTTTTTAGTTTGAATTTTCTCTGGCTGATGAAAGAGAAGCCCCAGATGAATTGCTTGGGTAGTTTTGAAATATTTCTGCAGAAATGCATTGATTGTAGTGTAACTTTAGGGTTGTGTGCCTGTCAGTGTTTTTACAACAAAATAGAAACAGTTCCTCTTCAGACGTTGGCTGGGAATTATGGGAATGGATGTCTAACGTATCTGAACAATGCCATCCTTGAGAAGGCAGGTCTGATTCTGTTAGAGAAGCATCGTTAATTTCCATAAGTGAATTGTCAGGTAGGAAAACAGTGTTTCCATTCCAGCATCCCCTTACTCTCCCAAACTTGTTGTTTCACTAAAAGGCCCTTAGGTGAATGAATACTTATTTTTATCACTTTACTCTCTGCATCATATTAGTACTTTTTAAAATCTTATCTTTCCTGCAGTGTTTCTTTAAAAGGTTCAAACTCAGCTTTAAACTTCCTATTTATAAGTTTATACAAATAGAAGATGAGTGGCTATTTATCCATTGCCCCAAAAAAGGAACATACTTGTTTTTTTACTTTGTAAGTACCTAAAGACATATTGAAAAACTGTAACATTCATGACATCTTAGACCACATGTTTACTTATTTCTTTCTGCTCTTTAATTCTCTTTCATGTTTTCTGGTTTATATACTTTTCAAAAATGCTTAATAAAATAATATTTAAAAAGAAACTTATCATCAAAGCTGCTGGGAGTCATGATGGAAGCAGCATAACAGCATTTCTGATAAATAGACAGACAGACAGACTGATATAAAAATGGACATAGGTATGAGTGAAATTTACTTATTTTAATATGTATGTATATATGCACATTTTGAAACTGTGACTATGAATGATAATTTCAGTATGCCTCAGCATGAAACAGAAGACTGAACAAATTTTTAACATTTAGGGGGATATTAGCTAATGGAAATAAAATGTCTGGAATATTTTCATTTTAATATAACATTATTTTTAAAATATAAAAGAACCTTCTTAGCCAAGACAGATTTAATTCTGACAATATCTTAGTGTTTGATAAAATTGATGAAATAGCTTACATGTTACAGTTCTGTTTTATTTCTCATTTGGAAGTTAATCAGTTGGATACTTGGAATAGACCATAAAATCCAGTTCAGACTTTGGTGATTTTGAAAAGAGTCCACTTTGCTTCAGAGACTCATACATTAAACTCTAAGCTCAAATCTGAATATTTGTATATATCTTTGAATGTTCTGGTATCACAATAGGTATAAATTGTTTGTGCTTGACAGAAGAGATTGAAATTTGAGGTGAAAACTGACTATTTATAGCCAGTTATGCTATACTAAACTGGTATATACTAAACCAGGATTTCTCAGCCAGAGTTCCGTGGAACCCTAGGGTTCTGCAAGAGGTCACTAAGGGCTCCCTGGGGGATCATGCTTTATTTAAAAAATCATTTCAAATTCGGGCAACTTCACATTAAAGAGGTAAATTTCATTCTTTATTTTTAGTTTAAGAATACTGTTATGCAGGCCTACATGTGAAACAAATAGAATAATTTTGTAACTTCTGGCCTATATCTTCAGCCTGAATGTGTGGGGGTTCCCTGAGGTCTGAAAAATATTTTAAGGGTTCCTCCTGGGTCAAAAGGTTGAGCAAGGCTATACTAAACTGAGACAAATTGACTCCAAGGATTTTGTGTAAGATGTCTTTAATTTTTTATATTTCAAAAGGAAATTACTAATCATTGGTTTCCATAATAGGACATGATGATGACAAATTGACAACACACACATTGTGATGCAGTTTCACAAATGTCACAATTAGCAATAATGTCACATCTGAAACAAATATGTAAGTCATATTTGTGCTATCACATCACAATGTGTGTATTGTCATTTGCTCCCTGGTTCCCTCTCATGGGTGTTCACATTACTAATAACTGATTAGTTGGAAGAACTGGATGAAATTTTTAGGCAGTTTACTTTTTAGAGAGGATCATCTTTGCCCGGTTGTGTAGACATCATTTTTTTATTTTTTCAAAGGATATTGTACAAGAACATTCTTCCCAAATTGGGAAGTGTTAAAGAAGCAGATCCTAGTTTATCTTTTTTCTGAGGGCAGTTGTCATGAAAATGGCATACAGCATAAATATTGGCTTGGCTAAGAAATCAGAAAGACAGTGCAATGATTTTTGCAGACAAGGGGAATGAGGGGAGGAAGTTACTTGTTTATATTTCACAATTCTCTGTAAGGTAAGGTTTCAATAGGATGGATGTGAATAAGGGATATGGAGCTTGGACAGACTACAAGACCAAAATAGACAGCCCCTAAACTTCTGTAAAATTGTTTATGGGATTTAAAGACAATATTGCAAGAATCATAGCATATGATCCGTGCAACTTCCTTTGACACCAGAAAATATATATTGAAGAAAAAAAATAACATCATACGAATCAGTAATTTGAGGGACTGTAGTAAGGAGTACTGTGGTGTGCTATATTCAGCTGTGTTTAATTTAGTTCATGAAAGCTAGTTAATTTGTTGAACAAATAACAGCTAAGCAAAAGCTCACATTTTTCCTGCTCTGCCTGGAGAAGCCCTCTTATCCAGGCAGAATGATAAGGAAAATCTGGAGTACCTCTAAAGGGAATCATTTTTTGCATGCATAGGCAAAACCAGAGCCTGCACAGGAACATGTCCGGGTTTTCTGGACAGCCAGCATATTCAGGCAGAGCAGAAAAATGTGAGTTTGTACATTTGCTCTAATCATTCTGAAAATACTGGGACTTATTGATTGAATGAATGAATTTATATAACTGTCCAGCTCAGTCTTGTGTCTTTGGGCAGCTCACAATGCAAGACATAAAAACAAGAAATCATGAAGTCACATTACAGTAAAGCTGAGGTCCCTAAAAACTATATTCCAGTGAAATCATGCATACTGGGCTCTGCTGACAACCTGGCCTCAGAGACAGGTTTTCAGCTTAGGACCTATTGAAGAATTTAACTTCTGTTTATTCATTTGTAATAGCCAATTCTAAGCAGAAGTATTGCCAGTGAGTTTTGGATTGCCCCTGATTCCTCTCAACTAGTAATGCCTTTAACATTGCTTTCACTGTGTGTGTATCATATCAACTATGTTAAAAGGTGAAAATTAAGAAAGGAAGAAAATCTCTAACCCTCATACCTTCACCGTCCACACTTAAGAAGGTTATCAAGATATTTCTCCACATGTCTTCAGCAGTCCAATTTTCTAACCTTTTACTATCAAGAAATGCCATCCAGCTCAAAGGGATTTTGTTATATGGAAGGTTTTTTTTTCCCTTGGCCAGTCTTACATTTCAAAATCACTGCATTTCTCCAGGGCCTCAGGGGTTTTAACTTTAGTTAAATTGTATTATTTAGAGCAGGTTCTTGAGTGGTAGTGGGATGATAAAGGTCAATCCTATATGGCATTGTAGTGGATCATAAGCTTGAGAAATCCTGTCTTATTGATGTTGTGATTCACTGTGTTTTATTTTTGCTGAAATAATAATACAGGTTTGGGTGGGGGGCTTAGATGTATTGGTATATCCCTATTGTTCACAACTTTAGTGTGTCTCATTTTAAAGGCCTAATATAATTAATTATCAGAACTAATTGCTGCCTTATTTAGATATCACCCTAGATTATATTCTTTCCCCACCCTTTTTTATTCTATGATGGGCATAAGTTGCTGTCTGGATGTTTTTTTACATAAGAATGGTAAAATATTGTTATTTGATTGAAATACTCTTATTTAGGCTAGAATCATCAAACCTATTGGTAGAATGTATCTTTTCTTCCTGTATTGTTAGGATTACACCAACACCTCTTGGGGAAGGGAAGAGTACTGTGACAATTGGCTTGGTTCAAGCACTGACAGCCCACCTTAAAATAAACTCCTTTGCCTGCCTGAGGCAGCCTTCTCAAGGACCTACTTTTGGTGTTAAAGGTATGCATTATTTCATCATATAAGAGCAGGCAGTAATTTCCCTTTGAAAATCACAGGAGGGCTGGCTGGTGACAATATGTTATTACCAGAGTAGATGCAGCCAGAAGTCATGAACTTTTTGAAGTAGCTTAGCAGTTTGGAGGGGTTTTAAGGGAAAAATAGGTACCTGTCAGCCTGTCCTTTAAAGTACCTGTCCTTTGAGGTAGGAAACCAAAACCATGACTACTCATACTGCCTTTATTGTAAGGTCACAGTAACAGAATCTTGCAAGTCTGAAAGCACTTCCCCCCTCCCCTGCCTTTACGTTCCAGAGAACTAGGGAGTTCTGAGACGCTTTCTCCATCCCCATTAATCCTTTGGACTCCGATTCCATTCATCAGACCATTCTCTAGGCTGTGGCTGTTCCTCTTGTCTCCCAAGGTTATTCTCACAGCCCATTACATCACCTTAAATTTTACAAAGCTTAAGGCGCCATATTTGCTTTTTAAGCCTCCCCCCCCCCCCCCCGCTATTCTAAAAGTAACCCAATTTGAGAAGGTACTTAGTTTTTAAGGAATGTTTCACTCCTTTAATCCCTGTAGCTGTAGCTCACGAAAACTGATGCCTTTTAATATGTGTTAGTCTGAAAAGGTGTTACCAGACTCCTGAGTTTCAACCCTTAAATGCCTATAATCCTTCGAGCCCTTCCAAATGGACCAAAGATTTACCCTGCTCCAGGGTTTTTTGAGGTGTTCTCAGAGCCCTAATAAGCAATCCAAATCTGATATAAGGAAATACAATTAGCTTCCTGATAACAATCCTGAGCTGACTAAGAAGGAGGGAATGTTGTTCCTAAATGTCAACCTGAAATGAGAAATTGGGATCCTCATCCTCCAGAGTTTGCTAATGTGTTCTTTTCATTGTGTAGGAGGAGCTGCAGGAGGTGGATATGCTCAAGTCATCCCCATGGAAGAGGTAAACAAATATTTGCCATGGAAAATTAGATGTAGGTCCTAGTTGTCCTCTGCATTGAGAAAGAGTAAAAGCACAGAGATAGTACTTCTGTGAAATTCATTTAAATGGCAACCCAACTTTAATTTTTAAATAATGACTTCAGGGTTGGCTCAAGATAGTTTGCTGCCTGAGGCAGGGTATACATTTCCTCTTTGGTATACAAAAGCTGATCATTCTGGAAGATGAATCCTATTTCAACCTTTGCAATTCCCACCATGCTGGAAGGCAGCTGGGGCAGGATGTAGCATTGCTTTTAACATTTATGATTATAGTTTGATTTTATTGTAAACTGCCCAGAGTCCTTCTTTTGGGGGAGATGGGCAGTGATTAAATTTGAATAATAAATAAAAATAAAATAAATAAATTGCAGGACAGCTCAGGGCCAGACACCACAAGAGCTTCCAAAACAAGGGTTAAGCAAGGCATTCCTGGAAGGAATTGCCTCTCCAGTTTCTAGTGCCCTCCACCCAAGAAAGCTACTTCCTCTCCTTGTACCAGGGCCCATCCTGAATAATTTCATACATTGCATTGCATTTTAGATTGAGACAGTTTTCTCAGGGACATTAATTAAACTATTCAATTAAGGAAACACACGAGAAGCTTTACTTGCCACCCAGAATTTTCATTCTCACAGAAGTTGAGGTGGATTCACACAATTATTTTAAAACACATGCCATTTTTGTTCCTCTCTATTCAGATCATAAATCAAAATGATTTCTAAATGAATCTCTGCAAATCAACCACAGCCTGCCACATTAAAAAAAAAGTAATATTTTCAACTTTCCTGTATGAATTTCTGCTTAGGTCAGGAGAACTAAGTTATTGAACACAGAACTGAGACCATCTATAGCGCAGTAAATCACTTCAACCACAGCAGTTATGATTTCCTAATATTTCAAATTGCTCAACTGAACTACTAATCCTGCAAGTGAAAGTGTTTGGATGGGTTGAAGCAACTGACACTAGTTTAATGGAGTGTGCAAAAAGAATGTCTTCCTTATTTTTCATTCCTATATAGTTCAACCTTCACTTAACTGGTGATATTCATGCCATTACTGCAGCAAATAATTTGCTAGCTGCTGCCATAGATGCTAGGATTCTACACGAGAACACTCAGTCTGATAAGGTAAGAGTAATCCTTCACTCCACAGTAATTTGCTGTGAATTGCAATTTTAAGAATACAGTAATTAAAACCATTTCAAATATTTCATCATTGACCTCTAGAAATGTGAAGGTCTGCGACCTGTGTGGGGAAGAGAGAAAGTTGGATTTTTCCCCCTGTTTTGCTCCCTCTGAATCCTCCCTCCCTCCCTCCCTAAAATAAAAATGCATTATGAAGTAGGTTTTTTTTTAATTATGACAGAGTCAAGATTTCAACCCTTTCTGACCCTACCATGATTTTTAAAAACCATATATATGACTTCTGATGGACCTTCTATTCTCACAGTCTGATAAAGATCTCTCGCCCATCCCAATGCCATTACATTCTTATTTTTATTGTATTTATAACTGTTTTGGTTTTTTATTTTATTTTATTGTAAACCGTCCAGAGTCCCTCCTTGGGAGGGAGATGGGCGGTGATAAAATTAGGTGGATGGATGGATGGATGGATGGATGGATGGATGGACGGACATCAGAACAGTGCTGGCTCTGGGGGCTACTACTGTTTTCAAAAGAGAAGGCAGAAGAATTGAGTGCATACTGTAGCTCATGCTTGTAGACATTAATGGATTGGTTTCTCTGCTCCAGACAGTCTGACTAGGACTCAGAGAACTTGGAATGCAGTGTAGTGGGCAGTAGTCCATGTATTTAGATTACCAACAAGAAAAAGATACCCCCTAAACATTTTGTAACTGGGAAGAGCTCCTAGTGCTGGCCCTAGTTCCTTGCCTTTGAGATCTGTCAAAGACCAAAGGTATTTTGTAGTGTGGAGGCTCATCTTCTTTTCATTTCTGCTTGTTAAATCAAAAATTGTTTGTGGTGCTCTTGCTGATGGAGTTGTACAATTATAGAAAGCTTGGATCAGACCATTTAATATGAAATCTTTCTTATTAAAGTTGCTGTCCTGGACATGTGCTATATTATTAGAAATGGCCCAAAACAGATGCAGAGGCCCAGTTGGCCATGCAGGTATTCCTGTTTTGAGAAAGATAGGTATGTCGCAACACTGATAGTGATCCCATACATACACAGAAATCTTGGGCTGGAAAAGATGCAGCCCATCACATTTAGGACAGTCTGTTAATTGTGGCATGCCACACTTCAGATCTGTAAGTTTAATTATTATATGCACTGCATTTTCTCATAAAAACGTATTTTAATGTTGAATTGAATGTTGAATTGAATGTTTCTCCTAAAATGCAGAGAGTTTGGATTGCAAAGTCATAGGATAAGGGTTAGTTCTTTGCTTAGATTCAACATTATATAAGCTTTAGTTTGATTTTCCCTTTCTGTTTTGAATTGCCTTTCACATTTGGTGCAAAAAGGGAATGGGAAATCTAAGACAAAGTGATGGACTTTGTTGTGGCCATCTCTCAGTTCTGGGAGTTGCAATGCAACACTTGAGGAGGGAGCCAAGTTGGGGAAAATGGCTTTTGAGTGACTCAAAAATTAGTTCCAATCTGCTGTGTAAATAAGAACAGATCTTGTTTCCAGGGCTGGACTGCTTAAGGCATCAGGCAAGAAAGAAATTAGATTCCCTATCAAAAAGTCTCCAAGTGGATGGGTGGTGATGGTTAAATAAATGCTGTGCTTAAGGAAAGAGTTACAGTAAATGCAATTCTGCCCCCTAAACCTGACACACACTGGTAAGGTTTTCAAGGGAAGTACAGCAGTCTGTCTGCTGGATCCCTCCTTTCCCATTCACATGCATTTTACTAATTATGACAACTCATTTTATAGCACCTGGTTCTTTTTCCTTTTAAAACTACAGTGAATGGAGGCGCATTTGGAACAGCATCAGAACATGTGCACAAAGCTTGAACAGAACTATGAGCATACTCATTATAGTGAAAGAAATCTGTCTCTAATAACTGATAGGACTAGCACTTTTCTTACTGACTTTTATTGTTATATTCTTTACAGGCCTTATTTAACAGATTGGTTCCATTAGTTCATGGGGAAAGGAAATTTTCAGCTATACAGCTTGCACGCATGAAAGTAAGTCATTTTCAAACTTGAAGGAATATCTCAGAGATTCTCTTAGAAGACATTGGTTTGGGCTTTTCTTTTTTAAATTAAAAAAATTAAATTAAAGTGGGTTCAGCTTTTAATATGACATGAGGAGGAGGAGGAGGAGGATTCTAATAAAGGCAGTCATGCCTACACACAAGAATAGGAAATGAAATAAATGTAGCTATTTGCTTCCACCGTATAGAAATGTGTATCCTTTGAAAGAGAACAAGGCATTTTCATGTGCTTTCAGCAACTGACATTTTTACAGCTGTTAAAAAAGTGGTTGGTAGCTTTAACTTACAGTCCAGTGGATCTTGAGGTGAATAAAAAGTATTGACTTGCAAATACAATATATTTGTACTCTTGGCTATTTAATTTCAAGTAGACTGCCAAGCTCCAAATGATCATGTGAGGATGGGAAAGAGGGGTTGTGTATAGACTGCCCACATCTTTGCAAAAGGCAAGGTAGACTCAGAGTAATTATATGCTTCAGGATTATTTAAGAAACTGGATAAATCTTTAAATTAATGCCACTTAGTACTTGAGTGGGGGGATGTTAAAAGATTATGTAGGTATCTTGAGGAATTCCACTGATTTTTCTCACTGGTGTTACAGATTTTTTTCAGAATACAAATAGCTGACTGGAAATGTAAAACAAGGAGCAGGCAGTATCTATCTTAACAGTTAAATGTCTTCTCCAGGAATTTTACTAAATTTTATTCATTGTGATTCTCAGTCTTGCACAGGAAAACCATTCTGCCATACATTTTGGTATATAAATGTACTGAATGTATTTAATCCCATTGGGGGACAGGGACAGTAATATAAATCTAATAAATAAATAAATAAAATAATTTCGCTAACCTTCTGCTAAGGTAACTGTAGTTGCTTAAAATGCTGATAAACATATTTTTTAAGAAAGTGGAGGAAAGAGAAAGAACCTAGTTTGGAATGGAAATCATAATTGTACAAATTAGAATACATTTGATATCAAATCTTGATTAATAATAATTACAACATGTTGATTTATATAATATGACAGCTTAATTTATGGGGCCAGCTAGCATTTTTGATAACCATAGGATGGCATTGGATGGCTGCAAATCCTCCAAGCACTCTTTATTTTTAACTATCACTTGCATTTTGGTCTGCCCAGTTGTTATGTTGAAAATAAAACAGGATAAGATGAGGTCTACATTTATACCTGCTATAGAGTAACACTTGGAGGTGCTTGTGTGGAATAAGCCAATTTTCCCCAATCTGGTACCCTTCAGATGTGTTGGATTATACTTTTCATCCTCTCCAATTAGCATGCTAATGGTCAGTGCTGGCTGGGGTTAACACAAAGCCACCTAATTGGGGTCTTCTGGGATAATCCATTAAATTTTTTTTCATAATGATATTTTTCTTTGCCAGGTTTCTTCCTCTTGCTTTACATTTTGATATCTAAGTAATTAGTAGTGCATTGACTAGATTCAAGGCTGTATATTTGTAAGAATTTCTTGGGCCTTTTAGCAACAAAGAAGATGTGGCAGGGGAAGAACTGTTGTGATCAAAAGAAAGGAAAAAGAACTTGGAATTCAGTTCCCCTCTTCCATTTTTCATGCCCTACAGAATTAGGAAAGGAATTGGTCTCTGATCCTGTTCTCCATACACAGCAGTCTTATCTGCTAGGTTAAAGGAGGCCATTCAAGATATTAGTTTAACTACATACATTGAAGATTCAATAACTGCCTCTTATTGAGTCTCGTATTAGCAGTTTCACTTCTAGGTCTACCAGATATCTACAGGATGGAGGTCAGCCCCATAGACAGCTGGATCCAGAATACTTTTGCTACACTGAGGAGTCTCTGATACTAATACAGTGTTCCTCTCATAACCTCTTATCTTGTTTATCATAAAGATGGCTGAACTTCAGTGGAGTGTTGTGCTCCTCAATGCAAACAGGACCTTCACCACCCAGTATCCTATAGACATATTCATCACCTTACATTGTATGCAGCAATTAGCTGATAGGGCTTGTACCTTCTTTCACAATCTTTCAACCATTTTTGTTGTTTCATGCTAACATCACACTTCATTCCCAAGATGTATTAATGATAGTTGCTGCTGCTTTTCCTCCTCTTTCTTCTTCCAATGGAAAAAAAAATTGGAATATCTGTCACATAAACCTCTTTCTGCTTGATTTCTACATTTAAAAAAATGCAGTGGGTCAGATCAGGCTTTGGGAGCGGTGTAGACACAATTTAGCGTGCATGAGAAGCAGTTGCATGCCCTGCATAGGGTGCTGCATGTACTACGGTGGGGCGTCTAAGTGAGTTGTGTATGTGTTCCTATCTCTTTCTCTTTATTCGTTTTTAGAGGCTGGGAATAACCAAAATAGATCCTGATTCGTTAACCGCAGATGAGATTAGCAGACTTGTGCGACTTGATATAGACACATCTACAATAACATGGCAAAGGGGTAGGTGCTAGAATACAAGGGGCCTTCATCTAGTCCACTCTGGTCTTGCATAAAGTCATCAACTGGATGCCTTCTGGAAAGTTTTCAACTACAACATAAACAATTATTTTTGAGAGAAGCAGAATTTTGTATATGGTTTTTGGCAAAAGTTTCTCCTCAAAACCAATTATACTTGTTCAGTGAAGAGGAAAAGAAGTCTGCATTTGCTCAAATGTCTTTTGTTATTTGATGATGAGCTCTGGGAGGAAAGGAAAATCTGGTACTATCCTTATTGGTATTTTGGTTTTATGTTAATAAGTATAATCTTGATTTTTCCTGTGTGTTCTGTACTTTGTGACATTTCCAGTTCTAAAAATTCAAACTCCCCCCTTCTTTTTTTTAACTCATGGTTTTAGTGCTAAAGTGGCTGAAGACCCACAAAGACTCAACATAAAAGCTATGCAAATGTTCTTACCATTCCTTAAGCTTTTTGCAAAATGTGAGAATATGAGAGGTCCTGCTGTAAGGATTCCCCCCACCCCCAGTGAAAGCAGCATGGGCAGCAGCTTACAGGGAAAGCTGTGGTGTAACTATTCTTGATTTTGTTAATTTTTCACAATACTACAGAAACTGGAAAGGGGAGAGGGTTGGTGACAATCATAAACAGCGGCTCGGTAATAAGTAAGCCAAAAAGTATACATTTTGTGTCTCCTCAGAAACACAGTATGTTCTGTGAGTGTGTGAAAGTATTGGGACCTTGTATTCCAGCCACAGTCTATTTCTGATACTCAGAGGTCCCACCTTCTGATAAACCTGCATTTAGAATTGGGTGAAGGGACCTTACATAATAGTGTTGGATGTAGACTTTCTCCAATAGGCATCTGTGGAGAAAGCAAGAAAACCCGTGACTTACATATTTATTCTGGTGCCAGGATGAAATACAAAAGGGTAGGGTTTGCCTTATGACATCACAACACACGTTTCGCCATTTTTTTCATCATTGCAGCTAGTAGCAGATACTTACGCTTCTTCCATGCAATCAGGACCCTGACTGGACATGATTTCTGTTTATCTGGAAGAGGCCTGTGCACATCTGCATGTGTGTGGCCCTCTGTTCCTGCTGTCACAGGCTGACTGTGGTCATAGAGTAGAAGTATCTATCCAGCAGATGGAATTTAGCATACTAACTAAACATAGAACAAATATATAACGAGTTTTGGTAAGAGGCAAGTAGTAAATCTAGGTTGCACAACTCCAATTACCTATCCATGCATAAGATTATAAACTTGTCCCCATTTTAGATGTAGTATGGAACACCCCTATGAGCTGGTCACTACATTCTTCTTCCATGGTATTGCAAGGTGAAAATAATCTTCCTTCAACAGCTCCAAAATGAGAAGCACAATTGCAAGACCATTAAGAAAATATCTGCAACTCAAGAGTTTTTAAACATTCTGTATTTGTGGCCTACAAAAAGTTATTGCAGAAAGCCTGTTTGATCTTCGTAAGTTAGTGGTGTTTTTTTTCCCATATACATATTGAATCAAAATACCATATAATGTCTTATTAAACAAAAAAGGCTTCCTTAAATTTCTGCATTCTACATTGCAGTAGAACAGCATGGCTTCTAAGTTTTTCTTATGTATGTATGTATGTATGTATGTATGTATTGATCAAAGTTACACAGCCACCCATCTACCAGAAGGAACTCCAGGCACCAAACAGAATAAAAACACAGTACCTAAAAAAGACAATTTAAAGCATATTCATGTTCATTGTTTATCTAAATGTAACAGTAAAGCCTCTTTCAAGCCAGGTTTAACTCCTGGTGACTTCATGGACATGTCAATGTTGTTTTCTTGGTAGCAATATGGAAGTGGTTTAATCTTCTTTCTTCTGGGATGATGATATTATCATCATCATCATCATCATTATCATCATCTTCTAAGAGTCTAGTCTACAGCTTTGGTATTCCCTGGAGATCTCTCATCCAAGTATTAACAAAGTCTTTAAATTTCTCAAATTATACACATTTCCGACAATAACTGGCTCCAAGGGTAATTTGGATTGTTCTGTGAACATTTTTAATTGAAAAATGAGATTCTAATGATGAATGATCAGAAAAATGCTCAATTTGGAGAGAGTTCTTAGAATAGGTCATGACGTCTTTGTAACTGAAAGGTTAAGGTCTCCTGTGGACAAAGTTTAGAGCAAATAATTTTATAGGCTTTTTCACATGATTTTGAGATTTTGCTAAGTAGTATTTTGAAGTGCCTTTTGGTTTTGTATCTACATTAAAATATTAATATTTGAGAAGGAATATTATAAACATTCTATATTCATTGTATTGCAATAACATCATTGTTCCAGTCCCGTGTTAAAGTTCGCAGAAACATTCTGCTACTGTATTCTGCCACAGTTCCATGCTTCCATAGCCTTTCAAAAGAATAATAACAGGCATTAAAGATCATGAACTGTGCACATGTTTAAATTATATCTGTAATATATCAACAGGGTGAGATATGCAGACAGTTCCCATGCAGTTTTGGTAGAAGAACAGAGCCTCTGATACTTTAGTAAATGTTTCAGCTTTTCGTTTTCCTTTCAGTGGTGGATACAAATGATAGATTCCTTAGGAAAATAACAATTGGCCAAGCAAATACAGAGAAGGGATTTTCTCGCCAGGTAAGTAAAGTTCCAATAGTTTGTATGTTTGAGATTAAATTTCATGTAGTCTGTATGATGTTTCTTGCTATTATTTCAGTAAATTGATACACTAAGGTTTAGAAATGAATGAATCTGCACTATAACCTGATACACAGTTTAGGATCATAGTTCCTGTTCATATTAAACATAGTATATGTTTATTCCAGAAGTTCAATGTTTTACTACCTATTAAGTGTGTAGATGAATAATTTCATTTAAGTGTAGAATTAGTTATAGTTTGAAAAAATATGTAGAACTAGAACTCAATAGGTTACCTCTATTGATAAATTAGCTCAAAAGTGGTATGCATGAAATAGCCACCTGAGATTCCAATATACTCTTGAGAGCACTGCATTTAGCAAGCCTATTGCTAAACAAAATAAGCCTAAGAGAAGGTTGACCAGGTGGAATGTACAGTCTTCTTCAAGCTTGATGCAGTGGGCAGGTGGGCCTAGCTCTTTATATAAACACACCTGGAGAACTAACTAGAGAAGAAATTGTTCTTCTGAATAACCATAAAGGCAGATGGTAATGTTGACCTTTACTACATTAAATGTAGTAAAGTAGTAGGTTATAAGCTTTGCCCAGGGCTACAACCATTTAGCCACCATTTCTAGGACTCATCTAGGTAGTAAGCTTTCAGGGTTTTGTCTAGCACCGTGCTGATCTTGCCAGCTTTGTAGAACAGTAGAGAACAATATAAAGTCTCCTTCAAGTGAGCTTCACACATTGTCTAAAAAAATTATAGATTGCTTTGTTGTTTTCTTAGCAAGAATATACAAGTGGTTTCCGTGACCTTTTTCTGAGTATTTTTTTTAAACTTTCCAGTCTAGCTGACAGCTGTGAGATTATGCTAGGCATGTACATTATCCAAGTATGAGCTTCAAGTGTGTGTCTATCTTCTGTATCTTTCCTTTTCTGTTCACAGACTCAGTTTGATATAGCTGTTGCAAGTGAAATTATGGCAATCTTAGCACTAACCAGTAGCCTGTGTGATATGAGAGAGAGACTGGGAAAAATCGTAGTTGCTAACAACACAAAAGGGCAACCTGTGACAGCAGAAGATTTGGTGTGTGTTATTTATTCATTTATAATGTTTTCATCATGCTTCAGTGACTTTCACTCTCAGTGGTTGACAAGCAGCAACGTGATAGACAATAATACAGTAATCATAAAAATAATCAAATTTATCAAACAGTAATACAATCAAACAACTAAATTATAATAATTAAACTGTGCCACCATATATCATCAGACAAAACCTCACCAATTCCCCAGGCACTTCTTTCTATGCATGTCTCGGTCCCCAAATGCATGTTGGAAAAGTGAGGGTGCAAATTCTATATCTGGTGGGAGGGCAGGAGCTGCTCTCCTGGATACAATACTCTTTTTTAAATACTGTATCTTAGCAAGGGGTGGGGAGTCTAAGCAAGCGCTCTGTAGGCGAGCCTTGGTCAGGCAGAGTCTGTTTGGAGTAAGTGATCTCAGTCAGGCTCTAAGGCGTGTAGGACTTTAAAGGGGATCACAACCTTAAAAAGCACCTGAAAACAGATTGGCAACCAGTGTACAAATACAGGGTGGGAAGATGCCAAGACTATTACAATCAGTAAAGAGCACAAGGCAGTAGTTCGCACAGTATTTGTGTTATATGACAATATTGTGTTTTCCCAGTTAACGTGCAGACCACTGCATTTTGCAGTTTTTGCTGTTTCTGTATGAGCTTTGAGCATGTAATGCTTTTTTAAAATGCTTCTTTGGGTTTAGAAATACAGTGCAGCTAAGGGATAGTATGCTATCTACCTATTTATGAAGCAGTTGCTCAAACAAACCAGCCATTTGTCTACATTCTCCTTGCTTTTTAAAAAAGCACTTTAATCACTTGCTTTCCCATTGCTTTAATCACTTTTGGCGAGGAGAACATGGGAAAGCAACTGCAAATAACTATTTGTAGAACATTAATAACAGTATCCTAAATGTTTGGTCTCAAAAAAATCTTATTTTCACTTGAGTACCTATTTCAATTAACACTTAGCATGTATTCGATTAACACTTAGCACGTATTCGATTAACACTTAGCGTTTTTTAAAATCACTTTGTTTTCTGTCTCTGTAAAATCTTTTCATAAGTTTTTACAATTCCTTATTTAATATTCAGCCAAAACCACTAATTCCTTCTTTCTTTTATTTCTTTCGGATGTGAATAATATTTAATATGCCCAGCAACTTTCCTTTGGTCTGAATTTCAAGAGTGCTTCACATCTTCAGCATAGTGTAATGAAATCTAAAATACACATTGACTGATGAAAACCAGATGCTTCAAGGAATGGAGATGGGAGGAGGTAGAGAAGGAAAGATAAACTGAATATTTAATAAACTCAGAAGCTCCTTTCAAAAGTATAATGGTTTTTTAGAAAGCCCGCCTCAGTAATGGAACTACAGAATTTGTTGCCAAAATATGGTGTTCATTGAGCACAGCCTTGAAGACTGGATTGCAATTTGGCTGCTATATCGTAACAAAATGTTTGATGGATGGATGCCATATCTTCATGGTAAATTAAACTGGCATCCTCAAGATTAGTATTTCAGCAGTCTAAAGGAATATTAAACAAATATGTAGCTATTTATATAGTAATGACATTTCTCAGGTTACTGTGGGAAGACCTTTGAAAAATATAGAAATACAGTACAGTCACCTACATGGTAATTTACTCATTTTATAAAGAGTGTACAGGTAAGGATATTGTCTGCAACCTCTTGGATCTAGTCATTTAGGTGCTTCATTTCAGCTACAGAGCAAATAACTTTTCAAAGGCCACTTTAATTCTTTATAGAATACTTGAAAACAAAAAACAAAACCCTTGTACAAAGAAAATATCCAAATGGAGATACCAGATATATTTCTTTACAATGAATCTGAGTTAAGACAATCTTTAAAAATTTCATTGAAAACCCAAACTCAGTTTTAATCTAAGAAGCACAGTTTGGGACCATTAATGAATCATCAGACAAATTACGTTGAATACTAAAGAACCTGAAAATGGGTTGGGAAGCCTGGAAGTCAATTGTAGATTTTAAAACTGATATCTATTGATTGATTATGTGCCATCAAGTCAGTGTCAACTCTTAGCGACCACATATATAGATTTTCTCCATGAATAACAGATTGCTAAATTCTGAAAATATAGCAAACTTGGCTTTTAGGTTGTCACTACTTGAACAATTTATAGCTACTTCCCTTTAAAAAAAAAAAAGGAAAGCCATCTACATTATGACCTTGGGTCTCTGCCAGTTATTTTAAGGAACTTGTGCAGATTGAGGCAATGCCCTTTTCCTCTTACAGCTTGTCAGCTGATGTTGAAAGTGCCACATCTATGCTTGAATTTGCATAAAACAAGGAATAGTAGCCATTGAGAGAGTTAATTGCCTTCACCATAAATTGTGGCAATGAATTCCACTTAACTCTGTGTTGAAGGAAAAAGACCATCCATTTGTATATCCTGTATTTCTTACAGTACGTTAGATGACAGCAGGTTCTGCTGTTACAGAAAACAGAGGAATACAATACTCCACTCTAGGCATGATTTTAGTGATCCAACCACATTTTAAGAAAAATGATTAAAAGCCCCAAATGTTGCTGGTAACCATTACTATAAAGAAGATGCTGTAACTTCTTAAACCTTCTCATTTCTCTTTGCAGTACCTTTCCCAGCTCTTCAGTGACCATTTCAAAATGGGGCCTAATCCAAATCTTGCCTCACATTTTTATATGAAAAGCAGTAAGACACTAGCAATGTTAATAATGCTCTAATGATTTCAGTAGTAGCTGCTCTCATGCTCCTTGGTCTGATGAAAAAGTAGTCAGGAGAGACTGGTTGCTGGAATTGGCTGGTTCTCCCAGACTTTCCTCTGCTGGCATTTTACAAGCGCTCTCACAATGTGTGCTAGAGGTGCTTGCCCACTGATAAAATGGCTGCCATGGGAGACAAAGAGTTACAAACTACTGATTTATCAGAATGCGAGCTGCTATCTCCTTCCTGCCCCGTATCATCACTTGTCTATCTGTCCTTGCTTACATTTGTCCTTTATATTGGCAGGAGGCTAGATGCTCAAACTTATCTCTAGGATGCAACTCTCCATTTTTATTTCCTCTGAAAACTTATGGGGCCCATTTATGTTCTAGGGGCATTCTTAAGATATAGATAGGCTGGTGCTTTACAGGTGGGGCAAGGAACTCGGTAGGCATTGTGGGAAAGATCCACAGTGCACTGGCATTCCTGAACATCAGGTTGGGGACCTCAGCTTTGAGGCTTAGAGAAGGCAGCATGAATGAGCTGGACAACTATTTTTCTTCAAAAGAAGCCTTCCCCCCTCTTGAGTTTCCAAGCACTACCTTTGATTTCTGCCAAGTCCAGCACAATCTGAGGCAGATCTTCCCCTTGTTCTAACACATGTAGAAATCCTGGGAAAAGTAGTAATCATGAATAATGGCAAGCTAAGAAACCAAGTAACACTTTGTTGACCTGTGCCCCAATATATTTTTACATTTGGTGCAGGTTATTACTTTCAAATTATATTGTTTAAATGTTGTAAATCAGAAAGTTCTTTACAGTTTATAGAAATGGAGGCCATTCTTCTTTCTTGTTTCTTTTAAGCTGTGATACCATCATACTATAAAGCTAGAATAATCCATTCTAGTTTCATCCATTCGAGGTTTGTTTGTCTTTACCTAAATTAGTTGATGCCTGAGGTTAGTTTGCTTGAACTTCTTCGTTTCAAGTAACATTAACCTTAAAACTAAAACAAAAGTCTCTTTGTTTCAGGGAGTAACTGGTGCTTTGGCAGTTTTGATGAAGGATGCAATTAAACCAACATTGATGCAGACTTTGGAGGTGAGTCCAATCATCTGCAATCCAAGGCTTCATTTTCCTTCTTCATAAGACTGAGTTGCCAGAGCCTATGTTTTTCAAGTTTTTGAACATTTTAAAATTATGTTCATTGGTATTCATCCCCTAGAAAAACAGGGCTCACTGACAGAACAAATTCCCCCTCCCACCAAGTCTATTCCAGTGACTTCTGGGGTTACGAGAAGGGTGGGGCCAAAGAAGGCTGGGAATTGAAAAGGACATCTTCAGCATGACAAGAAAATCCAAAATCTGCTCACATGACATTGGATTATCCCTGAATGTGCAAATGATTATACTGCATGGCATTACTACTTTTCATATTTAATTTGCAGCACACTAAAGTGAAGATGGTAGATAGTTTTGCTTCTGTGTTTTCACAAAAAGTTACACAAAAATTACTATGGGTACTCATTTGTCATTTGTTTTTATTCATGTGTTTTACTTTGTATGCTGCTTAATCTTGAAAAAGCTGAGGTAGCTAATAGTGTTGACATAAAATAATAATCTGAACCTTAGATGCGTACACAAAATAAAAGGTATAAAAAACCTAGAAAATACAAATGCCATGTGCCTGCAAACCCCACCTTCAGTTATAGCACTCCTGCTGTGTCCGAAGGAACAGGCTCACCATTTTCCTGAAGCCCAAGAGGGGTGAAACTAAGCAGATCTCTGTTGGGAGGGTGTTCCAAAGCATGGGGGGCAGTTATATTGAAAATGCCTGCTTCAGAGGCCTGACAAGTGACAGTCCCATGCAGATGGGACCAGAAAGGAATTGAACCTATTTGATCTGGTTGGTTGGGCAGATAAATACCAGAGAAGGTGGTCTCTCAGATAACCAGGTCCAGAGCCAAGTACTACCTCTAGAGCTGTCTGCAGTTGCAGTTCCATGCAGAGGAATTTTACATCAATTGAATCAGTTTAGATCTAAGAATGAAAAAGAGATCTAAGAATGAAAAAAAGATCTAAGAATGAAAAAACAAGCAGGTATTCTATTGTATTTTTCTTTTAACTTCTGCATGTGAAATTCAGTGTATGTACCTATAGCAAGAAGGCTCATTTGATTCTGTGGGGCTTATGTATAAGAGGATATACATTACAGCCTGGTGTATATGGCCTAATTTTAAAAAGCTATGACAATGAGTTGATGGAAGGAGAGGGCTAACTCGCAGTTCACAGCAGCTCTGTACAAAGAGGACCAGATGGTAAAGGAGCGGCAGAGTGTAATGACTGCCTATCCTAAGAGTGAGACTCAGACTCACAAGCCAAAGCTTAAGAATATCTGGTTTATTAAAGAATAGCATGCAAATACAGAGAAAGCTGAGAATGGCGAAAAGCGCGCCAAATACAAAATAAAAACCCTTGGCACAAACGTAATCCCTCCCCTCTCCCAACCGTTTCAAATTCCCCAACCCAGGTGCTGGTAACGAGTTCTTCTGATCTCCTGGGAAGAAAACCTTGAACACAGTAGATAACCCAAACACATTCCATTCCCCTGAAAACAGATAACAAACCCAGGAGAAGGAGTTCGCAGACTCCTCCCAAACAGAACACGCGTTCAGAACTTAACTTGACATGCGAAACGTTACGATGTACAATGCACATTGAAACGGTGAACATGACACAGAGATGGAATATAGAGTAAGTTAATTAATTGTTCACATTAATTATGAAATTGTTATGAAGTAACTCAATAAATGAACCTGGATTTGCAACAGAAAACTTTATTTGTGTGTTTAGGGACTCTGTTTAATAATACGCTGCATGCTGAAATATGGCACAATCAGTAGCATGGGGTTGTCCTGTAGGATTCATTGTATTATACCAATAAGAAGACTGGTTAAATTACTCCAATATACCACCTCCAACCATGTCAGGTATTTAACTTAACTTCAGAATGCTGTAATACCAGGTTGGGTATTTAACTTAAAATGATTGCTATCTTGTTCTTAATGTCACATCTATTTAAGCTTTAATAGAGAATATATTCAATATGTCTATTCATTGCTATTATTTTCTTCTAGGGTACTCCAGTTTTTGTGCATGCTGGACCTTTTGCAAATATTGCACATGGTAATTCTTCAGTTTTGGCTGACAAACTTGCTCTTAAATTGGTTGGCGAAGAAGGATTTGTAGGTGAGAAAACTAATATTATTTCAGAATACTGATGTAGGTCTGGAACAGTTTAGTCTGAAATGTATTCCTAGGAATGAATGCCCAACTATGTATTATCTAACAGTACTTGTTTGTGAAATTTTCAGTTTGGGTTAGTTAGTTAGTTAAGATTCTACATTAAAATACCACCATTGAAATTGGTGCTCAAATTAGAGGCAGTAAAATTCCTGACATTATAATAGTTTTCATAGTGGCATGGGATATACATTAAAGAAGGGTTTTTTTTAACACTTCAGTAGTGCTCCAAATCAAATCAGATGAAAGGAGGACTGTTTGTTGAATTCCATTGTTTCATGTACTCTTAGTGGAAGGGAAGGTAATATTTCTGCTTAGACAGGTGTCTTCTGTTTGTAATGCTCAATGATGGACCATAGGCTTTGCTTTCAGGAAATCAAGGCATTCTTTGCTCTGTTCAGGTAGACATAGGGAAAAATCTCTTTCTGACATCATCATGAACTGGTTAGTAAAAACAGCTCTGCGCCTAGAATCATAGTGTTCGAATGGACTTCTGAAGTCATTTTGTCCACCTTCTACCCAGTGCAGGATCTGCTAACACATTTCAGACAAGTGGCTATCCAGCCTCTGTCTGAAAACATCCAATAAAAGGGAATATATCCCTGTCTGAGACAACCTATTCCACGGGTTGTCCGCTCCTACCATCCAGAAATGTTTCCTTACACCTAACCTAAATCTGTTCCCTGTGATTTCATCCAATTGTTTCTGGTCCTGTCCAGAAGTCCATTGAACAGTGGATCAGTGACCTGATTCTGTATAAATCAATTTACAACATTCCTAATTTAAACAAGGCAGATGATTTCTCTGGAACAGGTCTTTCCAGTAGTAGCCCCCCCCACCCGCCCGCCCCATGACATAACTTTCCTAGGATGCTTGATGCCTACTCTTCTAATTCTCCCTGGTTCTCCAACATCCCTTGGTGTTATAGGCTTTCAAATAATTTTATGTCTGGTGTTTTTATTCTCTGCTGCTTCTAGCAGCTATTTTAATTGGCACTGTTTTATTATGTGTTTCTATTGATTTTAGCTATGTTTTACTGCATGCTGTCTTGAAAGCTCATTCTATAAATATCTGCAACAATCTGTACTGATAATTTGTAGAGGCCTGCTGTGATTTGGGGGTTTACTTAGTTTGCTGGCATAAAATATTTATTGGTTTAAGCTAAGAATGCTTGAGAAAATAATAACAGGGTAAATCATTCTGCAGATATTCTGAGTTTCCAGCGGATCCCTGATTTACTGAGTTGTTCTCTGGGGTTTTCCTTAACATAGTGTCATGAATTATTCCCTTGTTAAAAGATTTTAGATGAATGGATTCACACATGAAACAAATATGATAAATTAATTATTCTTTTGGAACTGAAAACAAAATGCATTCGCTGTTAGAATGCATGTTACTGAAACACTGCATGTAGCCTGGTAATTAATTCACTCTTGTAAAAGTCTGGAATGATCTGTAACTAGAGAATAGTGATGCCATAAATCAAGAACAGAGATAGACATATAAATGAAACAAATAAAAACAGGGAATGAATCACTGAATAGAGAATTTAGGTAATTTGTATTGTATTTTGTCCTGACCTGTTGGCTTTTTTTCACAACGTATTTCAAGGGGAGTACATTACAGATTTAATGATTTTAATATAGACTTTAGTGAAGTGAAGGGATTTGTCTTGCTTGGTATGTATAAAGCATACAAAGATCCCTACCTCCATTGGAACACAGGCTTTTTCTGTTGTGTTAGCAGATAATTGGACAACTTTTGGCAAGCTTTTTGAGTGTTATAAACTTAAGTAGAAGAAAGCCCTTATCAGCTGTCCAAATAATTTACTTATTGTATAATACACCGAAAATGCTCATTGAAATAAAATGCCTCATAGTAGTTGCTGAGCTATCTATGCAGTATACATACAGTTTATTTCAAGAAAAGTTATGCCTACCCACACTCCAAAGTCTGCAGCAGGTTTATAAATTTCCTTGTAAAAAAATACTGCAGTCTCAATGTTTAAGTGAAATGGATGCTATCCAAAACTTTCTTATATATGTAACGGAATTTGCTGTATTTCTTTAGTGATAGCCCTTTCTCCAAAAAAGGAAACAAAACCTCAGTTCTTCAGCTGCAAACCTCTTTTGGCAACACAAGCTCAAGTCTTAATATTTGCATTGTTCAAACTTGTTTATAGATGTTTGTGTTTGCTTGACTTCACAAAAAAGTCATCATTTAATGAGTGTTCCAGAGAGAGTTACATTCAGACTCCTAGCTACAGTACATTGTAGTAGTTCCTTTCTACCATTGTGGTCCTATTTCTTTTCTAATTAAGAAAATGCTTTCTTACCTAAATTAAGCTCTCTTTCCCTGAGTGTTGGATCAAATATTGATTAAGAATTGTGCACAAGGAGAATTATTACTCTCAGTGCTTAGCTGCAATTTAATCTTACTCCCCACTGCATTTCAGATAACAGGTGGTGTGAAAAAGCTATAATTTACAGAGAGGTAGCACTACAGTGCTGGTGAAGAGTACAAACTCCTGTCCAATTGGAACACATACACAGTGGTCATTAAAAATACACATATATGTCTGTTTCCTTCGCCTCTGTAATGTGTAAAGAACTTCAAGCTTGCAAGATGTCTCTACTTGGCCAGCCAAATTCCAGGCAAAAGCCCTGCCCTTAAACCCCATTGATCAGACTGCTCTGTCTGCTGAGAGGATTTGGCCCTGAGGAGTGGGGATTTGGGAAGTGAAAATAAATGCAGGAGGATGTATTTCCCACATGTCACCTTGCTCCCAGGACATGTCTTGGGAGGCAGTCAACACTCAGGCTGCTAAAAAATCCCATCCCAGGGTTTAATACAGCTTTCCCCTGGAGAAAAGTTGTATTTCTGTGTTCTATAGCAGCCAATCATGTAAGCAGAGGCAGGAAATCATGTCTCTTGGTTAGACAGTATGCTAAATGTTTTAGAAGAGAAGGGACGTTTGTTGATTTATTTGTTGGTTAAATGCATAGCCTACTTGGCCATAAGTGAATAGTATTCAGCTGTTAAAATTGATGCCAAACACATATTTATCATAATATGAATAAGAATTGTAATATATAAGGAAAATTGAAGGAATGCAGATTTTATTTTTGTCTCTGTCTATATTCTGTCCATTTATTGGAGTTGTTTGTCCTTATGAGACAATGTAGTATTTCAGGGACAAGCTTAGAATTAATAAATCATGAAACAATAGAAAAGTTTGCAAATGAAGAGAGAAAGTATTTTATCTGAAAACTCTTTAACAATTATTCATAAAGACACTGGTTTATTTTCCTCTGTTTCTTTGTCATCCACTTCCCTAATAAGCCATGAGCAAATCTCTGCAAATAATTATTTCTTGTGGGAAATAATCTTTCCAGCATACAGGACTATCATTTGGAATTACATCATAATTTAAACAAAGATTGCCCCAGCGGCCTTGTTTCATTCTCTTCAGCTGTGTCTCTTCTCAGACCAAATACCATAAGAAGCTGGATTATTCCTTGAAAAAGTGTTAATAACTGGGTTTGTTGAGAGACCCAGCGATGATATGTAGAGACAAAAAAAGGAAAGCCACAGCATGATGTTTCCTGTGAAACAGTGTCCAAAGTATATTGTTATAATATTAATTTTATTGTGTTGATTAATTTCCAGGAAAGTATCCCTGGCAATCAATGTCTACATGCAGGCTTGTTTACTTAAAACATAAAATCAATCAGCTCCATTTTTAAGACTCTTAACAAGTTGCTTTATTGTGAAAGTAACATACAGAGTAATAAAATAACATAAAGTCTTAATGTTGCCTTAGTCTAGATCTTATACTCAGGAGTGGCACTATCGATAACAGTCGGACCAGTGCCAATGAAACCATTAGCACAATGACGTAGAGGAAAGGAATCTTTGGGCCAATTCCCAAAAGTCTATTTCAATGAAACGTCATCTCCAAGAAATAAAATACAAACTCTTAGATTTAAACAAAGAATATAAGGAGGAAAATCAAGTTTGATACTATTTGTATTTATACTACTGTGTACACTCAGCAAGTGTATGTTTGCTTACTTAACACATTTATGCTTTACTTACTTTTCTATATGTATGCTGCTTTTTATAAATGTATGTAGTAGAACAGATGAGCCCATAGAAGAAAAGGATGAGTCTCAAACGTCTCCTCCACAAAGCCCTTTGGGTCTTCACACCCTGTCCCTGCTTCCTGCATGGGTTAGCAGCTTTGTAGTTACTGCTGCCACTAGTTGTCTTCCACAGAGCACCCACCTAGCATCTTTCCCCTAATCTCAGTGTGTGTGAGAGAAAAAGCTCTCAGAGTCTGTGCTGCCTTCCTGCTAACTGCTAGGTCAAAAATACAAAAGTTGAAATTATTTCAACAATGCTACCTCCTGGCCTTAAGGATGTGAGATTAGAGTTTTTAGCCTTTGGCTCCTCACTGGGAGATAGACCAACATCACCAAAGATATGCAAAATCAAACTTTACGTATAACCTCCATTAAATGTTCAGTTTTCAAATGCATATATTCAACTTTATAGAAAAGGAATTACAGAGTTGCCTTGATCAGGATTAATAACTAAAAGAAATTTCACAAGAAAAAGCAAAACAGAATGCAACAGAAGTGCTCCAGGCAAACCACAAGATAGTGCTGACTTCTATAGGTAAACATTTTCTCCCTGCGAGATAAGAGATGATGCAAAGTAATATACAGACTACCAAAAGATTATAAATAAAATTAGTATCTTTCTGACTAGTCTGAAGAATAGAATGCATTTTTTTCTCATTTGTACAGAGAAATTATTATTATTGCTATTTATTACCTGCCTTTAACAAGGCACAGAACTGAGCAAACCAACCACAGTAATTTATACATTTTAATGATTGTTTTTATATATACTTTTTGTTTTAATTAATTGTTGTACGCTGCCCAGAGTCACTTTATGAGAGATGGATGGCCATATAAATTATTTATATGATAAATAAATAAATAAATAAAATGATTACAAATAAATCCAATGAAATTAGTTCAGAGTCCAGTAAACAAATATAAACAACCAACACATAGGAGCCCCCCACAAACACACACAACCATAATAAATGTGTTAACCTAATATTGTACACTGGAGTGGAACAACCAGAACCTACACTAACCCACTAATCAAATAAAATATAATTAAAGACCATTAAATTTGTATATAGAAGAGAGCTAATTCCAGATTTGGAAGGCTAGATCCCTAAAGAATGGGAACCTGTCGTCATGACCATGGAGCAAGAAATCAGAAGAAGGTCCTCCTCAAAGAAGAACAAAAAGGACCAGAGGGAGCAATAAGGGCAGGCAGAGAGTGGGGAGTTTTGTGGCTGAACAGCTATAAGCCCAAGCACCAGTAGTTTAAACTGGCCTTTGGCTCAAATCAGGAGCCAGTAAAGAGTCCTATGCTGTATTGAGACATGAGATTAATTTGGAAGGTCATTTGACACTATTCTAGACTAAACTTGGGGGATAGAAAGAAGTATTGAAAACACCTGCCAGGTGACTATCACAATAATCTAGGTATCAGACAAGCAAGGCATCACCAATAAAACTAAAGTCTTGTTGGTCAAAGCCCAAGGCTGCAGGAAACTAGAGGAATCTGGGAGCTCTGAAGACAAACGGGGAAAGACTCAGTAGAAGCTGGGAAGGACAGGCCAAAACACAACAATCTCAGTCTTTTCAATATAGCGCTTAAGGCAATGGGAGGTCATCTAAGAGGAATTGCTACTAAGACATGTCTTGTCACAGTCAACCATGCATTGTTATCAAGGTCTCCAGAAAAACCAATAGGCTTGAGCATTGTGACTGTAACAATGAAATTGGATCCTGAATCAAAGCATCCAAGAAAAGAGTACAAAGACAGTCCTTCAGATTCCATGCTATTTAGGGCTTTCCTGGTTAAGTCCACCCTTGGAATTGTGCCTGGAAAAAGGTAAGTTCTGTTACTGTAGTGCAAGCTGCACAATGGTAGGTGAAGTGGGTTTGTTCCACAGTTTAGTCTCCTGTGAGAACGTTTTTCAAAATGTATAGATAGCAACAGCAGCTGTTACACTCCCTGCCAGCTTGCAAAGATGCATGCTGCATAAAAAAGCAAAGTCACAAGACAGAAGGGATTCCCCAGAACTTAGCATAGTTTTAGCAAATGCCGAGTGTTTTTAGAACCTCTTGATGTTTGCTGTATAAAAGAATTAATTGCCTTTACCTTCTCAATGCTTGTTTTCAGCATTTCAGGTTTGTGGCCTTTATGAAAGATTGATGTGTCAGAGAGTGTTAATATTCTGCTCTGTACATGTCTGCTAACAAACATTGGTCTATCACCATATCTCTTTATAATTTAAAGACCTAATATGCAACACTTCAGCAGATTTTCCCCATAGCAAAATAGAGATAACACAGAGAAATTCTTTGTCAGCCATAGGCAAAATATTCTACATCTTCCCTCCCTCCCTTCCTTCCAGTATTAATCAGATCCATCACACAGTCAAAAAAGCTGCTTCTTGTAACTCATTCCTTTCAGTTCACAAAATAAAGGGATTCTCCAGCTCAGGTTAGACATGCACGAGACGGGAAATGGTAACAGCGGGCCCTCCTCCTCCCTTGCCTGATTTGTGCAATTTATCTTCATATAATGAGCAAAAGTGAATGAGTAAATTCAAGGGCAAATAAACCATTAATTGGGAAGCAGGTATGCTATTAGAGAACAGTAAGCTGCCCAGAGTCACCGTGTGTGAGTTGAACAGCCTTATAAATCTGTTTAATAAATAATAAAAACAAGACTAGAGTCAGGCATGCATCTGAAACTCCATGTGAATTGTCAAGGCAGCAATTTGGAGTTGGAAAGCAGCTTTGTCATCCAACTACATTTCATTAGAGCAGTGTTTCTCAACCTTGGCAACTTGAAGATGTGTGGACTTCAACTCCCAGAATTCCTAAGCCAGCCTTGCTGGCTGGAGAATTCTGGGAGTTGAAGTTCACACATCTTCAAGCTGCCAAGGTTGAGAAACATTGCATTAGAGGATCACTGGTCCATCTTTATGGGCAATACCTTGGGACTCTGCAGTAATTGCTTCAATCTGACATAAAAAGCTTATTTTTGTTTTGGGCACTTTCTAGGACATCATTGAAAACTATGTACTTTTCAATCTGGGAATGATATGATGCTTATCATTGTTTCCTGTGTTGATAAATCAATGCAAGGCTTCATCTTGCAGTTGAGACCATAAGAAATCCCAGTATATATAGTGATTACTTGGGGTAGAAAAAACACTTTGTACACACAGTTCTGTCAACTGAGTGGGATTCTCTTCATTAAGGGAAAAACATAGTTTACAGTAAATATATGGAGCGTCTTCTAGTGTTTTTGTTTCTTTTTGGTGGGCCTACATTGTTGGGAAAAAAAATAAGCTTTTATGATAATGGAATGTTATAAAGGGATGTGTTAGCCATTTGGTGGCCTGTGACTTAAATTGGGGCAGAGCTCTGCACTGATGAGATGAATGACTTAAGTTCTTGTATTCCTTATGCCCTTTTATAATTTTTTGCCTTAGTTCATAGTATTTAGATTATTCTTTGTAAAATTTAATTATTTTATAGGATTCTTTTGCATTTTAATACCTGTACTTTATAATTTTACAGTAATAATTTTATCTTTATCTTATTTTATTCTATCAATATGACTTTTTATTTTTATTTCTAATTTACAGTAATTGTTACGTTATTGGTTTTATACTGGTCTATGACCAAAATAAAAATTGATTGATTAGCTTAAGAACTTATGCTGTCCTGGATGATTGCACTTAATGATGGAGACATCAATTACTCTAACTCAGTAGTGGCCATCGCTCGTGTAACATCTCTTGTTATCTCTGTGAATTGCAAACTCTGCTCTCTAAACCTATCCCATTTGTGTGTGTGCATGTGTGTGAAGAGATATTTGGGTTCCTCTGTTTCCAGCAGTTTCCAACTTCAGGGAAGAGCATCCTGGAATTCAGATGGAACATGATGCCATTCTACTGCAGGCGTCTCTACAGGCCAACCACTATACCGTACTTTTAAAGTGAACACATTTGCTTGCAAAAATATTTGTTACTAAGTTTCTTCCTTCCCTCGCCCTCTCCATTCAGTGCCTTTATTTTTGTCTGTTGAGCGTCTTCCTTCTTAGAAGCCATGCCTCCTGATTTGGAGGCTGATCCTGATTGCAGATGCTAATTTGTTTGACTATCAGGAAGTGGAGTGGTAGTCAAAAAAGCTCTGATTTAAATGCACATTCATTTGCAAAACTTTTTTGGGAGACCTGGAGCCAGTCATCCTTTCCCTCTCTTTCTTTTACCTCCAAAGCTGGTTGGGAAAATACCAGAGGGGCCATGTCATTTGCATCAGATAAGGAACCTTTTATTTTTTCAGGGAGATTACATCAAAATGAACATACGCACATTGCAGAAGATTATCCCTTCCTTGTCTAAAGCTAATATTTATAGTTAAAACTATGATTCCTGCTCTCTTTGTTGTAGCCACTGCCTTTCTCCTTTTCCTTCTTTCCCTATTTTATAATTCATATTCTGGTAGGAGCACTCCAAGGCTTTAAGATACACAAACATTTTCAAATATAAAACTTTGGATCACAGACACAAAGAAATGGACTGCAGCTGTGGGGTGGAGTACCCCCAGACAAATAAAGACTTGCCTACATGGATTGGAATTTACCAGATAACTCTTAGGCCACAGGTCTCTAGTAAACAGGTATTTGTTAGCAATGTAATGCAAAAATTGAAACAGTTTTTAGCTTGAAACATCATTGGATATCATCTGATGAGCAAACGTGTGTTTAATGGGGGCAGGTTCAGTGGTGTTTTTTTTTTAACATTAAGATTGTCTAAAACAATCTTGGTTGAAAAATATTAGTTGCTGCTGCTGCTGTAGTTATTATTTCTTATAGCAACAGTGAATGTAGTAACACCAGAATCCTGAATTTCATTTAATTACTGTCATCACAGCACTGTTCATAAAAATAGTTCAGCTTCTTACATTTAGAAAAGTGGGCATGAACTATCCACCTTTTGAACAACCTTATTGTGCTAGCTTCTAAAGGAAGTGCAGGGTTGGAGATTTAATGTCAAATCTAATCAATTTAATTTCAACTGGAAACAAGTATTTGAGGTTGTTCTGTTTGCAGAGGGAATTGATAAAATATCTCTTCACCTATACAAAACAGTAGCTTTGAATTTTTGTCCAAAGAATATCTCATAATTCATGACTTCTAAAAAAATAGATTTTATCAGTATTCCAGTAGATTACAGGCAGCTTACCCATATAAGGCATTATCAAAAAGGTAATTAATAATTATATGTGATTTGGGCTTAATCAAAGTGGGGCAATGTTTTGCTGGCTTAATTACCATTTGTCAGGGAAGTATCTCAGTATGTTGGGCGATGGTAAAAAGTGGTCAGAGCCAGAATCATTCCTGGTAGAACCATGATTTTCTTGTTCCTGTTTTGCGGGAAGAAAGTTTTGGGTTTTGTTTATCAAGAAAAATATATTACGCATATTTTAGGACTTACACAACCATTTTTAAAGTTTTTTAACTCAAAATTGCAAGAAATTCCACCATCAATTTTCAAAGTCAGAGAAGGAGGAGCAAAATTGGGCTTGGAGTCCTCACACAGCTTTGGAGCTGTAGGTTGCTCACCTGAGGATAGGCAAGCACTGGTGGTAAATGCTTGCCTGCTTGCTTGCTTGCTTGCTTTCCTATCCTGCCTTTATTATTTTTTATAAATAACTCAAGGTGGCGAACATACCTAATGCTCCTTCCTCCTCCTATTTTCCCCACAACAACCCTGTGAGGTGAATTGGTCTGATACATAGTTTGAAAATGAATCTTGACGTGACATTTACTTGAACCTCTCTCTCTTTTTGTTTCCCTCCAAAGTTGTTATTTTAAACCAAAAAGAGGTTCAGGGGGCATTTGAATGAGGAGAGGGTGTGCTTACCTTTAGCCCATCCTTTGTAATTCCATGCAGACTCTGTCCCTCTCTAGTCCAGCTGCTGTTCCTGGAAAGAACTGCTAATTTATCTTGGGATGTTAAATTGTTTGAAACCTCAAATGGCATTCTATAAAGATAAAGTAATACCTGTAGATTGTATGTGTCTTTTTCCTTTCAGCCCAGGCTTGTATGATTTAAAACATGCATTATAGGACATGCATTGAGCATCTGAAATGTATTAGAGAGTTACTGTGCAGGGCAAGTTTATAGAATCATTTGGAACACGTGGAAAGATCTGAGGGCAATACGTTCCACAGTTGCTCATTTAGGAAGAGATGTGGGGTCATGTTGTAAAAACATCTAGTTCATTTACCCTTGCTGTTGTAACAAAAAAAATGTGGCATCCTTTCAGATGAATCTTGATCTATCCTGGTTTATTTTGGCAGCTGTTGTGTTTAGTGATGTGCTCTTTTACAAAAAAACACCAAGCATTGCTCCCCAACCAAAATGCCTTGGATCTTTGGGGTTAGAGTTCATGTGCTTCTGTAACTTTGAACTTGATAGTTTCCTTGCTGACAGCTGCAGAAGGAGAGCTGTGTTTACATCGTAGAATTATATGGCCACCAGCAATTCAGAATTTCCATTTCCTCTTGCATTGTTCTGGAATTTGGCGTCCACTATTCCATGTCGTAAAACAGCCTAGTGTGCATTTTTTCTAGTGCTCTCTTCCAGTGTGCTGTCTTGGTTTTTGATGTTGATGTGTTGACCCTAAATGCTTATTGTGCAAAGATCTGTTTTGTTGAAATCTGCCTGTTTATGAGGTATTTTAGTACTGGATAAATTAATTTTCTTATCTATTGCATTTGTATCCTTCCAAACAAAAACGTTTCATCTGATTTTATAAGGTCCCCTGCCATGTTAATGTTCACTGTTGGATTCGGAGCTCATATGGAACTGTGTTAAACTGTAGTGTAGTGGCTGTTTTCTTCAGTCTGTACATTGTTTTGATTTTTAGTCTGTAATTTAGTGGGTCCGTAAAAAATAGTTTCTAAAAACATGTTCCATGTTAATACTTGCACCAAGAGTGTAGATGATATGAACCATAAATGCTGCATTGTCAGAATGCTTTGAGTTTTTTCTTTAAATTCCCCCGATAGCCTATGTGAGATTATATGCATTCACATACATTATCTACTGTATCACATAAATTCACATTCACATACATTATCTACTAGTGAAAAGAAAAATAAAGGCATTTCTCTTAATTTGTCTTTCTTTTTTCATCTACATATACTCTTTACCTCTCTTTTCTTGGCATATGTGCAGTTCTAGTTTTTCCTCTATATATTTTCCAACCTTTTTTTTTTCCCCTTTGGTCTGGAAAAACCACTCTAAGGTGCACCTTAAGAAAAAGATGTGGGTCTGTATTCACACACAAACACACACATACACCCTCCTTAAAGCATTCTAATGACTGAGATACCCAATGTCAGGATTGGGTAATCAATCCCAAATACAGTTCACATTCTTGTTGTTCCTCTTTTTTTTTCACATGTAGAGAACCTTTGTGGACCACAGACAGCCTCCTTTTGGAACCCTGATTTTCAGTCACGCAGAGGATACATTATTTCACACACAGTCCTGGAAAGCAAAGAGGATGATGTGGGAGCCAAGCTGAGATAATAGGCCTGCTTTGGTTTCTTCTCCTTATATGTAGAACCTACACATAGTATGAATGCCTGAAGAGCATTATACAAACATGGAGCCTTGAAATTAAACATTTATTCTTTAGTTACATCTACATAACTAGCCTCCATAGTTACATGATTATTAAACAAAGACTAGTTGGAATCTTTTTTGTCCTACTGACCTCTGTCTGGTTATATTTTCATTGGCACTCTGATTTGCCAGCAGGAAATAATACAAAAGTGATTGTGTTGAATATTTGAGCACAAACAAGGGTCAAAGTACATGGCTTTGGCACATGGCTTTATCTTTACATTTACTCTCTCCTTTTATTTCCTTTGCAGTTGGTCACCTTCATCCTAGCGGCCTTTACACTGCATCCTGTTTCCTTCCTCTCTCACCAGTCAGAATGTCTGTACTCCTGATTTTATGTTTGTGAAACTTATGTTTTTGCTCCCCGGTTTCATTGTATTAAATATTTCTGATATTTTGGACCTCAGATTTTCCTAATTCAACCTAAAGTTGGATTTCTTCCCCCAAGTCTTATATTCCTATGTTTTCTGAAAACAACTGTATTTTAGAATGTGCAGTAATACTATTTTCTCTAAATTATAAACCGGGGAGAAGTAAATGTCAATTCACTGATGAACCATAAGCAAATTTTCCTTGGATCGTATAATGGCTGATTTATTTACATAGAATACTAGTCATGTAGGTCATTATCTGATCCAGACTATTTAAATAGGTTTCAGTTGTTAACAGGTAACAACTATTTTTTTAATCATATTTATCCCTAGAGTATGACAGTAAGTCAGTCACACTTATTAGTGGCATAGCATATTCATACAGTAACTTTTATTCAGAAACAATTAGTCTGTTTGTAAAGAAATGTAATAATCTTGATGGAGGAATGGGGCAGGAAAAACAGAAACTTGGTCCTAGGAAAGTATGAGAAAGAAACTCAAAATAACCCTGCTTTGATTCTGTTTGGTATAAAATGGAGTGGAAAGGAAATCTGATAGGTTTTCAAGATTCTGTTATTATACCCTACAACAATAAAGAACATTCCTGTAATCCTTGCAGTGTCTGTTTCCTGAACAGATCACCTTGAAAGGTTGACACTTTTTACTACAGTCTCTTCCTACTGCTTCCTATAAATTATCCTTTGCGTACAAGTTCAGCCTTGGTGGGTAGGTGTGTCAGAATCAGCAAGATGGCAGATGGAGCAAGCACAGCCCATTCTAAACATGCAATGTTGACACATGTACAAGAGGGGTGGGGCTTGCACTGTGATACCTCATCTGCTATTTTGCCAATTTTGAAGCTCCCCAGATGGCATGTATAAGTTGTGGGGAGGTCCCTTAACTTGCAGGATAAGAATTTTTCAGAGCTAATATTGTGAAGTCTTTACCAAAAGATAATGGGTTGGATCCTTGCTTAGAACAGATGCATTCAAATCAGTGAACCTGAAGTAGTTTTACTAATAAGTCCCTTTGATTTCAATAGTTCTGTTAAATTAACTAGATGTAACAAGCTGATGTCCGGGAGATATTTTTAAGGCAGCTTACCATGTGAACAGATCACATGCTCTTGATCATATGAAGATTTTCCAAACTTTGTGAAGATTTGGTAAAGTCTCTGACATGTGAAACTGGACTGAAGTAGTAATCTTTGTGCAAAAGATGTTTCTCACTATGTGGATAGAGCTTTCTAGTCTGGCCCTAATTATGTGTGTACTTCTTCAGGGAGTAGCTAAAATGTGGTAAAAAATCACTTTCTATGAAGGATTGTTGTTATGAGAAAATAAGGCGGAGAAAAAGCTATATATGCTTTCCTGAAAGAAAAGTGGGGTATAAATCTAAGAAGCAAACAACAAATATTTGTACTGAAGTAATTATTTGGCTAAGTAATACCAAAGCTGCTCTAGTAATGCATTAATTTTAACGGAGGATTTTTTTTCTCAGAAATGGATAGTTAATTGTTTGTATGTACATTGTGTAAATGTGTAGAAAACAAATGCTAGGATGTATGTATGTATGTATGTATGTATGAAGTGATCGAAACTTCAAGCTTGGGAGAATTTCCCACTGTATAAAAATAAAGGCACCACATGTTTCTATGAAAACAGGGTCATTCATGATGAGCATCTTATCATTAGAGAAGTGTCTGCACAGATGAAGCTACTTGTGAATATGCTAAACTGATAGTCAAATGGCAACATTTCCTGGGTTCACTGATCCACTCCAACTTAAATTAACCCTTTATTCCCAATAGTAACTGAAGCTGGTTTTGGTGCTGATATTGGAATGGAGAAATTCTTCCACATCAAATGCAGAGCTTCTGGCTTGATTCCCAGTGTGGTTGTGCTTGTGGCTACAGTGAGAGCTTTGAAGATGCATGGAGGGGGGCCAAATGTAAGTGCCTCTACCTCTCAAATAAAACAAAGAATAAATCTTCAGAACTCCCTACTTTTTAAATCCCTTATCGTTTGAAATATGTATAAACATTTCAGTTTTGGAAATGGTTAGAATGACTCCTAGTGCATTGCAAGCCAATTAACAGTCTCTCACTGCATTGTCTTTGTGGACAACAGTTTTAGAGGTATTAAAAAGGACAGCTCTCAACATGACTTAGGAAATGGAATGAAATCTGCTTGTTGTTTTTCTTGCTTTTCTCTTTTACCCTTGAAGTTCATCCTTTACATTGCACTAACTGGCTCAGGGTCCCACAGTCTGAACTATCACCCACTGCTAGTTCCTAAGTCTGTTTCTTACACCCCCTTAATTATTTCCTTATTTAAGCCAACTATGGGTACATTCCAGCCAAAGTTAAGAACTTTGATCTGTTAAATTCAGTGGGAGGGAATTACTAACCACAAGTGCTCAACTCGACTAAATTGTACCCTGTCTGTCTATCTTTTTTAAAAATCTGGATTGTAGCAATACTTTGAGTTACATATATTAGAGCTTAGTTTTTACTCTTCCCTCCCAAAATTCTTGCATTACTTTCTGTTCTCTCAGCCTGTCATCCAGGCATGCAGTCTGGCTTTTATCTTTTGATTCTGCACTTTTTTCCTCTTTAATTTTTATTTCTTGTTTGAGCTTGATCCTTCCCCCCGCCCTGTTTCCCATGGCTTTTCAAATTTCCATGCTACTGGATGCTGCTGTTTAACTACAAATACTTACTGTTCCTACTTCTACAATCTTGCTTCCAAGATTATATAACTGTCCAGAGTCCCTCCAGTGGGAGGAGATGGGCGGTGACAAATTTGATAGATAGATAGATAGATAGATAGATAGATAGATAGATAGATAGATAGATAGATAGATAGATAGATAGATGCTAGCTACTTTGGTTATAATGTCAGGCTGCAGTTTCTGTTACTGATCCCTCACTGCCTTCGCACCTATACATTTCTTGTCTTTATTTTTGTTTCTCTATGTTTTTTTTGGCTCACTCCTTCATTCTTGAGAAGCTACTATATCTGAGCTGTAAAAAGTTGGATGGCAGCAAAGAATTACCGAAAACTCTAACTCTGCTACCATCTAGTGTTTGCCCAGATTTGTCCAGCTGCAGTATTTTATGTTAATACTTCAACTTCATGCTAAAACTCCCTCAAAGATCCTTATCTTTACAATATTTCTGCACTTTTTCTACTGAATACTTTGCAAATGTGTTCTCTCGCTTATACTTTGGGCAGTATAAAGTCCATTCTTCTTGCTGGCATGCAGCCGTAATACTGTTATTCTGGAATGCAGCCTTAATATTATGTGTTATTCTCTTCACATCTTTTGAGTATAGAGGTTTGCAGACTCAGTAAAAAATATCAATAATTCTACACCTGACAACTCTGTTGTCTGATATCAAGAATGCATTTCTTTGAGGCCTCAAGGAGACTGCACAACTAAAATATTTTTTTAAGAAGCCCAGATTCACCTTTTTTCCCACTAAACACAAGATATACAGTCTAATCAAGAAAAACAACTGACCAACAAATAATCCATAATCTAAATGTTTTCCCCTGAACATTTTTAGTTCACCTTCCTAGGATTTCTTTTCTTTTCTTTTCTTTTTGTATTTCCACTGAATTATTACCAGGTGTAGTTTACTAGATTTATACTTCTTAGTAATTGTTTTTGAGTAATAGGATTGTTCAGGATTTGGCAAGAACATGATTTCTTAGCAGAAAGCTGGAATTTATTAACTGGATTGACATATTGTACTAAGCCATTAGGTTGGTTTTAAAGAGCTTTATTTGATGGGCAAACAGAGTTAGGGACTAAGCTGTACTTAGAGTTAGGCTGTAAATCACAGTTCGAAGCTATGGTTTATTGTTGTCTTTCCCATTACAAACTCTGGCTTGGTGTGATGAGCAAATGAAGGAATGTAGTTTGTTGATGATTTCCTTCTTATGCTTTGTTTATTTTTGTGCCCATTCAAGCTTCTAATGCAGTGTTTCATGCTGGCTGATGAATTCTTGGAGTTGAAGTCTACACACCTTCAAGTTGCTAAGGTTGAAAAACACTGCTCTAACCAGTTCACAGAATATAATCCAAGAGCAGTGGTTCCCTAACCTTCCCTTCATATAGTTTCTCTTGCTCAGCTGAATTTTCCTTAAGTTGCTTTAACCACATAGGAAGTCTGAAGGAAGGATGATTGACATGAATTGGGATAGAGATGGAAGGCAGGGGAGTACTTCTCGAGGCAAAGAGAAGGATTTGAGACCTCCTGCAACTGCTTCTCTTCTTCAAATTCCCATTCAAACAGAGGGTGAGAAATACTTATTTGGTAGCACAGAAAGTAGTGTCGATTATTAGATATACTAACTTCACAGTATTATGATTAAAACTCAGTTAAATGAAATAGCTTTATTTTCAGGTTAAAAACTAGATTCAGAACTTGAATCTAGTATTGTCTGGTTGCATTTGGACTTGCAAAGTACTAGAGATTTGGTGTTGCCAAAATGCATTGCACTGATAATCTGCTTACTCAGATATAGTACAGATTTATGAGGAAAAAACACCATTCCAAAATCCCCCTATTAAAATGCTGGTAATTAAGGTAAAATACATGTTAAAAGACTAAAATTTATGGCTTTTATATAAACATTCAAATGGAAGTTTTAAAGGGTTTCTCTATTCCAGAAATCATGAAATCACATATTTAGGTGTGTCTAAATTGTATGACAATTCTTTAATTATTTGTTTGTAATTTCAGGTTATAGCTGGTGCACCACTTAAGAAAGAATATACAGAAGAGGTGAGAACATTTTCTGCCCTTATTAAAATCCATTTTTAGAAATCTGTCCCAAAAATAGCTGTTACTAAATGGCTTAAGCCAATGTGCTTATACGTCTGCTTCCCCCAATACCATCCAACTCATACAATAAGGTTACCTAGGGAGGCCCTGCTCATAGTTCCAGAGAGTTCACTTCACAGTGCTAAGGCTGGGAATATTTATTTATTTGTTCATTTATTTTGTTCAATTCCATTCTAAATGTTTCTGATCACAGGCTGGCCTGCAGCAGTTAACAACAGGAAAAAATATCATAACCTAATAAAACTCACCCAAGGTAAACGACATTGAATTATCAAAATCATAAGCAAACAGCAAAACAGTCCTGTGTCCCAAGTGTCCCAAGGTCATTCCCACATACCATTCCGATTACATGAAAATAATTAGTAGAAAAGTTGTAAAATAAAATTAAATATACAATTAACATGCATAAAATACATGATATCAGCAATAAAAACAGGCAGCAAATAGGGCTGCCATGAGGAGAAAGGTAACAAGCAAAAATATATTTTGAGACTTTTTTTCTTTAAAATGAAGAGGCTGACTGAATAGACTGAACCTTGCGAGGTTGATGTTAGCCCTTGGAGGTAGTCCAGACAAGAAGTACACCAAGGAGTACCAGCTCTATCTTTATTGTAAGGTTGCATTAACAGAATGTTGCAAGTCTGAAAGTACCCCTCCTTCCTTCACTTTTACTCTCCTGAAAACTAGGGAGGGTCCTTCTGAGATGCTTTCACGAACCTTCCTCCTTCAGGCTCAAGTTTTGTTTATCAGACTGTTCTCTTGGCTGTGGCTCTTCCTCCTGTGTTCCAAGGTCATTCCTACATGTCATTACAATTCCAGAGTGTTGGTGCTGCCACTTAAAAAAGCTTTACCTTGGTTGGTTCCAAGCAGACGTCATAGCCAATACAGAAGTTATTTGCTTCTTCTGGGAAGTTCAAATGGAGCCTAGCTGTCACATTTATGACCCATTTCAATCTCCACGCCTCCTTCAAGTGCATCCACCTATAGGGCATCCCCCTGTAGCAACAGTCTGATTGGGAGGAAACCAGTGTGTGGTAATGGAAGTCAGCTTAGCCCACATCAAAAAGAATGGAATTGATTAATCATCCAGAGGGTAATAAACACCCCCAACCATTATCCTGACCTGAGCACTCTGGAACAGTTTGGGTCTACAGTCATCCCCAAACAATGGTCTTGTGCCCTGAGGGGAAGACTATCCTCCTCTGGCATAGGAAAGAAAAAAAAGTATATATAATATTGTTTATCATTTGGGCTATTTTTGCTGTTTTAATTTTGATTACATATGGTAGGATTGTAAGCTGTTCAGAGCAGATTGATGATTGGAGCAGCATATGTGCTTAGTAAACAATAAAAGTTTCCTCAAATTGATTGACTGAAAGCTCTCCCAACCATCAAGCCCTCAGACTTGTGTGGATTGTATTTCAGCCTGTTACATCTTGTCCAGAACACATCTAGTCCAAGCAGGACCAATCAATGAGCTTGGTGCCCTTGCCAAGGATGGAAAAGGGTGGTATGCAGCTCCACAACTTTTGATGATCATGTCCAACATCCTCATAAAAATGTTAAATAGCCTGGGGAGAGAAGAATAATCCCCATCTGATGACCATGGAGTAAAGCAGAAGTTTCCCAATACTAGTTTCTGAATCCTTCCCATGAGGTAGGGGAGGAACCACCACAAAATCATAACACCCAACCCCCTTCTCCAGAAAGCATTCTAAAAGGACATCGTGCTCCATGGTATCAAAGACCTTTAAAACAGTATCACCAGCAGAAGCAAGTCATCCCTATCATCCTCTCAGTGAAGATCGTACATCAGGGCAACCAAATCCATCTTTGCTATGGCCCAGCCTGAAACCAAATAATCAATTTCTTCCAGGAGCACTTAGAGTTGATTTTTCACCACTTGCTCAATCACCTTGGCTAGGAATGAAAGAACTGAAACCAGTCTAAAGTTCTTTGAAAGGGAGAGATCTTCTCAGAGGCCAAACCCCAGTTATGGAATTCTGCCCTAAGGAAAATAGGGCTAACCCCCTGCTATAATCTTTAAAATAAAAGATGGTATTTGATGATTTGCTTGTTTTGTTCTAGGACCAGACTGTCTTTTAGGTTACCTGTTAGATTAATTTGCCTTTTGCAACTTTTATATGTATTATTTTTAATGATTGATGATATTAGTATGATCATTTATTTAAAACTGTTCTTATTGTTTTCTTGATCTGGGTTCTACTAGGAGGAGGAAGAAGATGGGAATTAAATTTGGCATTTAAACAAACTAGTCTGCTGAATATCACCAGTTTTCTAATGGAAAAGAATAGCAGAGTCTGAGGTTCTGAAGGCTGTGTTGTGGTTGCTTAAACAATAAGAGATGAAAGGATAAGACTTCTTGTCTTTCACAAACGTACACTCGTAGGTACACAATCCATTGCTAGTATTTCTCATCTCTGTTTTCACAGACACACTATTTTCAAAATGCTCTGAAAATCTGATACAGCAGGTCCACATGACCAATGATGTGAATTCATTCATCAGTCTTGGTCAGCCAATAGTAGCACTAAAGGTTTTGTTATGTATACATTATCAGTGAATATAATTTCATTTATGTATCAAAGATAGTAATCTTGAAAGGTTTTCGGTAGAATAGGTTTTACATTTCAGTCCAGATTCAAGTATTCCCTCAGCCATGGAAACTAACTGGTGACTTTGGGCCAGTCACTGTCGTGAGTACTGATGGTGAGCAGGAGGGGGCCTCTGTCCAGGGGCGAAAACGCATGTGTAGTTTAGAGAGTTTGAGCTGTCATTCAAAGAGACACAGAACAGACCCGCCTTGACTTTTGGGGTTCATCTGTCTGGGTTTTCCCACGCTTCTTCAGTTTGGTAGGATTTTCTGTCTACTATAGCAGTAATAAAACACTAGAGACTTCTTCCTTGTCTCGGCATGGTTCTTGCTTAGTCAGGACAGTCACTGTCTCTCAGCCCAACCTACTTCACAACATTGCTGTTAGAGGAATAAAACAAATGGAGATCCCTATGTAAGGCACTTGACACTTCTGGAGATCAGAAGGATATAAATCTAACAAATAGTCATCATAATCACCTATAGGATGAAAAAAAGGTGAAGGATCCCCTGTGCAAGCAGCGAGTCATGTCTGACCCTTTGGGGGGACACCGCTTTGGGGGACACCACAGCCTCGTGTGGTGCAGAGTGGTAGGCAGCAGTATTGCAACCGAAACTCTCCCCGCAACCCGAGTTTGATCCCAGTGGAAGCTGGATTCTCGGGTAGTCGACTCAGCCTTCCATCCTTCTGTGGTCAGTAAAATGACCCAGCTTGCTGAGGAAGGTGACGACCGGGGAAGGCAGTGGCAAACCACCCCGCTCTATAGTCTGCCAAGAAAACACTGCGAAAGTGGCATCCCCCCACCCCCCACCTATAGGATAGAGGGTAATTAATATGTAAGATTTTCAGGTGGAAATTTCAATTTCCCATGCCTTGTTTCTCTTAACACATTTTAATTTCTTTATAGAGAGTTTGACAGGCATCTCTGTAGAAGATATAGAACTGGTGTAAGGTAGTTGGACATAAGAACTAAGTAACATAGATGGACAGACATTCATTGCACTGATCCATATTCTTTATTAAAAGCATAGTAATAAAACATTTTATTCCTCTTTAAAATTTCTGTTAGTTGTTGGTTTTCTTTCCTTCCCCATGCAGAATCTCAAGCTGGTGTCTGATGGCTGCAGCAACTTGCTGAAACAAATTGAAATTGTGCAGCAATTTGGGATTCCTGTTGTTGTGGCTCTTAATGTTTTCAGGTAAAAAAATATATCTTTTATAACCCTAAGCTGTGGCCCTAAATGATGAGCATTATATTTTATGTTAAAATTAGGTGTGAATATCCTGTTTTTCCCACTGAAATCAAATTTTGATTAATTAACTATTGTGAGAGATTGTGTGTGGACTGGAGATTGGCTGCCAATGTTACATCATTAAAATATAGTTTCAGCATTAAAGAATTGTTGGGGGGATACGAAAGCCAGCAGACGAGCCCAAGCAACAGATATGCCAGTAGAAGTGACAGAGAAGAGGCAGCCCAAGGGACAGGAAGAAAATAGGGAAACTGAGAAGGACTAAGGCAGTAGCACCTTCCAGACTATTTGGGAAATATTCAGTTCTCACCATATTACAGACAGGAGGCTGTGAGTTCTATTCCCATCTTAGGCATGAAAGGTGGCTGGGTGACTTTGAGCCAGTCCCTCTCTCTCAGCCCAACTCACCTCACAGGGTGGTTGTTGTGGGGAAAATAGGAGGAGGAAGGAGTACTAGGTATGTTCCCCACCTTGAGTTATTTATAGAAATAATAAAGGTAGGAAAATAAATAAAAATATGTTGAATTCAAAGTTCTAGCCAACTTTGATCATTGCAAAGTGGACATCATTGTAGAATGTTATTTTGAAGTAAACCTGTTTTCAACTTCCTGTGCTTTCTCAAGACCAGTGGCATCCTCCTCAAAGTTCAGTGATGCCAAAACTCACATGCAATGACATCACTGGGCGAGTACTTCCATTACATCCTTGCATCTCAGTGCCTGATGCAAGTAGGTAAGGCATGGTATGGTGATGTCATCATGCACATGTCATTTTCAATCTCTTGCTCTGCCTTTCCCCCTCTCTCTTGCAGACAACCATTCTCAAATCCTTAACATTTGCTTCAACAGGTTCAGTAATATGAGAAAAGTACTGAAAATGTCATGTGTTAATAATCAGTCCTTTATTTTCACATACTTTATTTTCTTAATTTTGTAATTTATTTAATGAATCATTGTCACCCTAAAGTTTATATTCAAAGCCCTTTCTGAAAAAGGGACAACATACATATCCAAATCACTTGTTTGGAATTTCCCAATTTTTAAAAAACCCAAAAGCAGTCTTGAGGAGGATGAAGTGATTGGGACTGCATTCTTCTTTGCGTTCTGCTTTCGTTTTTCCTGAAGCTGTTCTTTGTTGCTAGTGAATGCCTGTAAACTAGTCACTTCGTAGAAAAGGACAGAACATTTATTTTAAGGTATGCATGCAGAGTTTTGCTTTGTTTTTGCAAGCCTGTGTTCATTACAGATATTGCTTTCAACATCCTAGAACTATGCTATTATCTCGTTCTGAGTTTTCTACAAAAAGAGATGACATGCTGAGCTTCTGCTTTGATTGGCTATATCCATTTCTGGACTTCAGACTTGAGTAGATGGTAGCTCTTTCATCCAGCCACCTGTTGAACACATCCAGTCACATACCAGTTCTACAGGTTCTTTTTGATTATACAGGTGTTAATAATCTTCTAAAGTACAGAATAGCTGTCCAAATGCTTAAAAGGCCAAATCTTGCATTCAGGCACAGTTCTTATTATTAGGATATTAATATTACTGCTTTTTTGAGCCACCTAAATATATACAGTTTGATTCAGTAGCGTTCCTTTTTAAAAGCGGATGAAAATCATGCTGAATTTATTCAATAATAATAATGGCAATAAAAGTGGGAATTCCAGTAATCCTATTTAAAGTTGTATGACCCTTGAGGCAAGAAGTCCCACCTGTAAGTAACAATTCAGATCTTAATTTGTGCCAGACACCGGTTATATCCAATCCTGGCAAGTCTTGGGGATAAGACTGGGGGGGGGAAAAAGGTTGAAATTGGGTACATCTGTCTCACAAAGAAGTAACTATAGTACCTAGCACTCAGATATAGGATATGAGAACAGAGAATATCTTCTGTATTGGACCATGTTCTTTCCTAATAAATTCAAACAGCCCCATCTCTTCCAAGTTTAAAGCACTGAATGTACGTAACAACTTAATTAGGGAGATTGATTGATTGATTGATTGATTGATATCATCCCAACAAGTTAGACCAGACTAAGAAACCAATGCCATGTAGTTCAGGATTACTTTTATTGTAACTGCCATAGCAACACAATCTTGCAAGTCTGAACGTGCTTCCCCCTTGCACACTTTACGTTCATGTGAACCCTGCCTGTGATCATTAAAGCCTTCTCCAGAATTAAGGAGAGTGGCTTATTGTTTATATTTTGTTTACTTCTTACATTCAACCAGTCAAAATAATATTCAAAACATAGTCTTCAATTATTTCAAAGAAACCCTTTCAGCATAAAAAATAATTATGTCTATTGTACATATTGAAGGTTTTTGCAGAACAGTGATGGCTTGATGGAAGGCAAGTAAGAAGCAAGATCTCATTTTTGCTGGTATCTTCTGCTCTCATTCCCTGGAAGCCATCCTTTACTTCTAGTCAGTTCTGAATGGGAAGAAGATGGAGTTCAAGCCAACCTTAAAAACTCTGCCTCTGATTTGGGATCCATTCCTCCAGGCACTAGTTCTTAGTTAACTAGGAGGTTAAAAGTATTAGGAATTGGATGATCAGGTTACATACACAAGCAGTGGGGTGAAGGGGGAGAGAGGAAATGGAAGATCAGCTTCTGACCTTTTCAGCAAACCAGTGTCTATTGCCATGACTAATTTGTAGGTGTCAGCAGGTATTTGAGCTCATAATAGGTGTGTATAAATTACTTTGCTCTTGCTGGAACTATTTACCTATCATGGCATTAAAAATGAGATAGTGCAAGGTTTGTACACATAAGTATTCAATGATATTTATTAATAGAATTAGACTTCCCAAATCTACTATTGTCATCCATATTCCATCCAATCGAATTATCCATTCAGTCGTATCCAACCCTTGGCGATTCCATAAGCCAGCTCTTTCCATAAATATTAAATATTCCATCATATTTAAGTAAAAATGATCAGGGCCACTTTAAAGGGATCATAGCATATGGAGCTACCCCTGAAAGTGCCTCCTATCAAGCAGAACAGCAGGCAGAAGTAGGCTATGGGCAGCCAAGCTGAGGGCATAAAAATGAAGAGGCTACAGCTGCTTGTCTGTGTAGCTGGGTTTTGAGGTAGGCAGGTCCACCCAGAGTCTAACAGAGCTGCTAAGCAGGATTCTGCATGTTGAATGGTGCTGTTCTGTTCCCATAAAGTTCTGTCAGCAGAAAGGGCCATTTCCTCTAAAGCACACTGTCCTTCCTCTGCCGCCGCCATCTCATTCTGCAGGACTCCATCTGCGAAGTTACTCTAGGGCTGGGTGGGAGGCTCCAAACCTGATGTTGCATTGAACCCCCAAATTCCAATATTTAATATGGAGGTTTTCATTTGCAAAAATACTACGATGGCCTTACTCAAATCCACACACACACACCCTACCTATGATTGATGAACACCATTACAAATGAAATAATCCAATAACTATTTTGTTGGCAGAACGGACTCTCCTGCTGAGATTAATTTAGTCTGTGAGATGGCCAAGACGTCTGGAGCTTTTGATGCAGTCCCTTGCAGGCACTGGTCAGAGGGGGGCAGAGGAGCTATGGAGTTGGCTGAAGCTGTAAGGAGAGCTGCTAACCAACAGAATAACTTCAGATATCTCTATGACCTGGAGGTAAGCAAGGTTGTGAGAGTGTAAAACAAAGCAAAAGAGGCAACATGTGATGATGCAAGTAGTCATTAAGTCATTATACCTAGCAGTACCTATTGTGTGTGTGCCCACACACAGGTGCCTTTCAGTCAGTTTTGACTCCTGGCAACTGTTTTCCTGGCAAGGTTTTTTCAGAAGTGGTTTGCCATTGTCTCCTTCCTAGGGCTGAGAGAGAGTGACTGGTCCAAAGTCACCCAGCTGGCTTTGTGCCTAAGGTGGGACTAGAATTCACAGTCTCCCGGTTTCTAGCCTGATGCCTTAGCACCAAACTGGCTTTCTAAGATGTGCATAAGAGAGGAAAGCCCCCTCATGTTACTTACTATTCACTTTCCATGTGATAGGTTACTACTTAACAAAAGCTCATGTCACACTATCAGCTCCAAGTTCATGTTTTTATCCAACACTTGTATGATGAGACAGAGATGCTGCTTGAACCTTGGAGAAGCATGTTCAGCTCAGTTATTCTATCATCTATGTGGCAGAGGGAAAAGAGGAATACAACTGTTCCATTCTTTTCATGCTGTGATTAGGCTGCCTACGCACCTTCTGACATGAGTAGGTCTCAGTATGTACTCATTCTGAGGAATCACAGCATCTTTATCCTTTTGCTGCTATAGTTAGCAAACTCCCATGGGATTACCTACAAAGAGATGTTTTAGCTTGAACCTTGAATTAGTCTGGGAGTTTTGTAAAATAGTGTTCTTGAGAGAGGCTGCATATGAGGGGCAGCATATGAGTACCTAGATAAAAGTTAAGGAGATAGGAGATATTGAGACAAGGCTGTATATTCTCTCCTTACTTATTCAATTTACATGCTGCATATATATGAAGGAAGCTGGATTGGAAGAAGATGAGCATGGTTTATTAGAGGAAGATATATCAATAACCTGTACTATGCTGATGACTACTCTGATAGCTGAAAATGCAAATGATTCAAAAGCTCTAGTAATGAAAGTCAAGCAGCACAGTGAAAAACATAGGATTAAGTTTAAATTCAGAGAAGACCAAACTAATGACAATACGTGCAGCCTTAGAATTGACAATGAATTGATAAATAGCTTGTACCTTTTGGGATTGACTGTCAATAGCAAAGGAACCAACAATCAAGAAATATGCTACTGATTAGCATTCGGTAGGATAGCAATGAAGACTTTGGAAAAGGTATTCAAATGCCAGGATGTGTCTATACCTACAAATATCAGATTTGTGCAAGTGATAGTTTTTCCTCTGACACTTTATGAAAGCAAAAGTTGGACTTTGAACAATCAGAATGGAAAGAGTATTGATGCTTTTGAACCTTGGTGTTGGAGAAGACTTCCAAGAGTAGTATGAATAGCCAAGAAAACGAACAAATGGATCATTGAGCAAATCAACCCAGAGTTCTCACTCAAGGCACAAATATCCAAGCTCAAATTGTCCTATTTCAGATACATTATACAATGACCCAGCTCTCTTAAGAAGTCCATAACTTTCAGAAAGGTGAAAGGAAAAAGAAAATGAAGATGAAAAGATGAATGGACTCACAGTTACAGTGGAGATGGGTGCACTGTTGAAAAACCTGAAGGACCAGGTTGGGCACAGATTGTCCTGGAGAAAATGTATCTGTGTGGTCACTAAGAGTCGACACCAACTTAATGGCACATAATCAAAATAGGAGATTACTGGAAGACATCTGTAAATCCATACTGACTTTCCAAGGAGGACTTACAAGTATATAATTAAGACATTAGCACTTACTAATTTTTTAAATTAAATTTCTCTAAATCGTTTACTTTTTTTTTTAGAAATCAGGATTATATTTAAGTTCCTTTTTTCCAAGCACAGCAGTCTTTGAACAAATGGATTCAGTTTATTGAATTGATTCAAGCGTATAGCACTGAGTTAATAATACTTTGATGCTAATATACAGTTCTCTAAAAAAAGTATTTGCCTCCTTTGGTATTTTCTGAATTTTTGCATATCTTTGCCATGGAATGTTACTAGAGCTTCATATGGATCTTATTGATATGTAAAAGGAATTTGAATGAACAAATAATACCAAGGTTTGTTGCTTGTTTCATTTACTACAGGGCCAGTTGCAAATACTCATTAGATAATCAGGGCAGATTTGAGCTGGCCATATCCTGTATTAATCTCATAAATCTTGGCTCCCTCATCATGGAGTGATTCCAGAAGCCATTATGCCCTGCTAAAACAATTCTGAAGACCACCATGAAAAGTTGTTGGTCTGGAAATGGTTACAAAACCATTTCTAAAGCTCTGAGTTTCCACCAGTTTACCATCAGAACATTGTCTTGAAATGAGTAAGATTTGTGAGAATAGTGATTCTTCCAAAGAGTAGCTGTCCTGTCAAAAATCTTCCCAGCCCCTTTCCTCCCTCCTCTCAGCTGCTACCCATGGCCTTTTCCTGCGCTTACTCTCCTCCCACAAACCACTTCTGTGATTCAGAACAATTTCATTTCAGACTGGATCTGGAACAAAAGAGGCCTCACGTGTTAGCTATTATTTGTTTTTCTGAACTATTTCTTTCATGTTCTCAAACACCAGGTGGGAAGTGGCTGGATGTTGCTAGATGGAAATAAATCTTTTTTTTTAGCCACAGGTGGAGGTGTAGATTCATGTTACAGTTAAACTTTCATGAGTTCTTTATTCCCTGTATTATGAAACCAGATCGGCCTAAGGAGGGTGCTTTGCGTGTAAGAATCTCTCTGTGATCCACATGGCTTATAGAATAAAAAGAAAAGGATGAAATTACAAGCAGATTTATGAAAGGGTAATAGAAATGTGACAACAAAAAGAAATGAAAGCTGCAAAGTGCTGAATCAGCTGCTGTTTTAACACCAGGCCATCTCAATCCAGAGCACCTTGAACTCTGTTCTGTCTTGGCTCTGTGCCTGACAGTAGATGTAAGGAAGATATAAGATGGCTTCACTGAGCCTCTGACGGGTTATTTATTATTTCTCTCAGCCTACATAGAAATGGAAATGCTAATTTCCAGGCTCACGGCTATTTTACAAGTGTGTGTGTGTGTCCCATTCTTGTTGCCATGATATTAAAGATTAATAAAAGAAACAAAACAGACAAAAACAGTCAACTTCACTCTAATCAAACTGTTTCAGTCTGAAAGCATCCAGGAAGGTGCTCATAATCTGTAGTGGTTCAGTTGTTACCCTTCACACAGACATGGTTCCTAGAGTTTCCTTTGTGCAGAAAACAATGCCCCAATGGATTTTTCAGGGCCTGGAATGCTGGGGCTCCTCCTCTGGCCCACATGGGGAAGGAAAGAAGAAAGCAAGAAAAGGAAGCATCTAGATTTAAGGCATGTGGAGATGTGTGGGTAGGTTCTGGTATCTAAACAACCATGAGATAATAACAGCAGAGATGGACAACCCACAGCCCTAAGCCTGCATGTGTCCTTCAGCCTACCTCTGCCCCTTTCTGGACAGCCTATAGAGCAGTGTTTCTCAACCCTGACAATTTGAAAATGTGTGGACTTCAACTCCCAGAATTCCCAGACAGCATTTCTTTTATTTCACAAGCCATGTGGGGAATTCTGGAAGTTGAAGTCCACACTTCTTCAAGTTGCCAAAGTTGAGAAACAATGCAATAGAGAAATGAAATGTCAAAAAAAAGAGAAAAGAATGTGTATTATCCCACCCATCGCTCTGGTCTGCTATTGACATGTAGCCACCAGAGATTATCCCGGGTGGACTCCAATAAATGCATCCCACAATACAGTCAGTGCAATGAGAAAACAAATACTTCAACTTTAATTAATTAATTAATCTCCTGTGACACGTGTTATATAACACATCCAAAAGGAAGTCATTGGGTTGAATTATGAGGGCTCCTTCTCTTATATTTTGAACTCTTTTCTTTCTGTTGTTGGAGTGAAACTGGGGGCAGTTTTTTACAAGGTAAATTTGATTAAACTTTGGTAGGACTATCAGGAGCAAGCTATAGGTGTCTTGAGGCTAAGACTGGACTTAGAAATAGGCCCGTCCTGGTTTTAAAACTGAAAAGTTCCTGTTTCTTCATGTGTGTGTTTTTGCCCTAAAACAATGAAAGTGACAGTTCTTTGCTCTTGGTATTTCTTAAAAGAGCTGATGCTGTTATTGCTTACAGTGCAGTTGAGCAATAAATTCTATGTATGCGTTCAGTGGCTGACAGTTTGAATGAACCTGTTTCAGCACACTGCATACATATGGGAAAATGCATGGGAGTTAGATTGCTATTAATCTATTCGTCTCAGGCCTTGTGCTTCAGAGTAAACTTGGAAGGGGTCTATTATTTCTCAGAATAGCATCAACTCAAAGCACCAGAACTATGGAGGCATGGGGAAGTTTGCATGTAATGTAAATTCCATATGTCATATGCACTATGAACATACTTCATTGCACATTCAAATTTATCTGACACACTTTGAGAAAACATGCCTGGTTTATCACTACAGTACACATAAATCAACCGCACAACAGTGAAAGCCACACCAAGTTTCCTAAATTAAGGAATTTAAAAGGAAAATGGCTGAAGTACATATATGTAAAATTGCATCAAAGAACACTAAATTATCATTTTCAGAAGGTAACTCTCAAAGATGGGGGCAAGTTGAGAAGTGAGGGTTTAAAAAAAAAAGCATGCTATTTATTTGTCCATATATTTTAATTTCTTTCACTTAGTTAATGAAGCAGAACAAAGAAAAAATAGCAAAAGAAAAAGTAGTGCAACAAAAATTTTATATATACTGTGTATATATAAAATCCCCGATCCCTGGGGAAGGTAATGGCAACCCACCCCAGTATTCTTGCCATGAAAACTAAATGGATCAGTACAACCAGAGATATGTCGGTATACCATCGGAAGATGAGACCCCCCAGGTCGGAAGATGGTCAAAATGCTACTGGGGAGGAACAGAGGATGAGTTCAACTAGCCCCAGACGTGATGACACAGCTAGCTCAAAGCCGAAAGGACGGCTAGCGGCCGACAGTGCTGGTGGTGAACGGCGAATCCGATGTTCTAAGGATCAACACACCATTGGAACCTGGAATGTAAGATCTATGAGCCAGGGCAAATTGGATGTGGTTATTGGTGCGATGTCAAGATTAAAGATAGACATTCTGGGTGTCAGTGGACTGGAATGGGCCACTTCACATCAAATGGCCCCCAGATCTACTACTGTGAACAAGAGGACCACAGAAGAAATGGAGTAGCCTTCATAATTAATCGTAAAGTGGCTAAAGCAGTGCTTGGATACAATCCAAAAAACGATAGAATGATCTCAATTCAAATTCAGGGCAAGCCATCTAACATCACAGTGATCCAAATATACGCCCCAACCACAGATGCTGAAGAAGCTGAAGTAGAGCAGTTCTATGAGGATCTGCAGCACCTACTGGACAACACGCCTAAAAGAGACATTATTTTCATCACAGGAGACTGGAATGCTAAGGTGGGCAGTCAAATGACACCTGGAATTACAGTTAATCATGGCCTGGGAGAACAAAATGAAGCAGGACATAGGCTGATAGAATTTTGCCAAGACAACTCACTCTGCATAACAAACACTCTCTTCCAGCAACCTAAGAGATGGCTTTATACATGGACTTCCCCAGATGGACAACACTGAAATCAGATTGACTATATCCTTTGCAGCCAAAGGTGGCGGTCATCTATACAGTCGGTAAAAACAAGACCTGGAGCTGACTGTAGTTCCGATCACGAACTTCTTATTGCACAATTTAGGATCAGACTAAAGAGATTAGGGAAGACCCACAGATCAGCTAGATATGAGCTCACTAATATTCCTAAGGAATATGCAGTGGAGGTGAAGAATAGATTTAAGGAACTGGACTTAGTAGATAGGGTTCCGGAAGAACTCTGGACAGAAGTCCGCAACATTGTTCAAGAGGCGGCAACAAAATACATCCCAAAGAAAGAGAAAACCAAGAAGGCAAAATGGCTGTCTGCTGAGATGCTAGAAGTAGCCCAAGAAAGAAGGAAAGCAAAAGGCAACAGTGATAGGGGGAGATATGCCCAATTAAATGCAAAATTCCAGAGGTTAGACAGAAGAGATAAGGAATTATTTTTAAACAAGCAATGCGTGGAAGTGGAAGAAGACAATAGAATAGGAAGGACAAGAGACCTCTTCCAGAAAATTAGAACCATCGGAGGTAAATTCCAGGCAAAAATGGATATGATCAAAAACAAAGATGGCAAGGACCTAACAGAAGCAGAAGAGATCAAGAAAAGGTGGCAAGAATATACAGAAGACCTGTATAGGAAGGATAACAATATTGGGGATAGCTTTGACGGTGTGGTCAGTGAGCTAGAGCCAGACATCCTGGAGAGTGAGGTTGAATGGGCCTTAAGACGCATTGCTAATAACAAGGCAGCAGGAGACGATGGCATCCCAGCTGAACTGTTCAAAATCTTGCAAGATGATGCTGTCAAGGTAATGCATGCTATATGCCAGCAAATTTGGAAAACACAAGAGTGGCCATCAGACTGGAAAAAATCAACTTATATCCCCATACCAAAAAAGGGAAACACTAAAGAATGTTCAAACTATCGAACAGTGGCACTCATTTCACATGCCAGTAAGGTAATGCTCAAGATCCTGCAAGGTAGACTTCAGCAATTCATGGAGCGAGAATTGCCAGATGCACAAGCTGGGTTTAGAAAAGGCAGAGGAACTAGGGACCAAATTGCCAATATCCGCTGGATAATGGAAAAAGCCAGGGAGTTTCAGAAAAACATCTATTTCTGTTTTATTGACTATTCTAAAGCCTTTGACTGTGTGGACCATAACAAATTGTGGCAAGTTCTAGTGGTATGGGGATACCAAGTCATCTTGTATGCCTCCTGAAGAATCTGTATAACGACCAAGTAGCAACAGTAAGAACAGACCACGGAACAACAGACTGGTTTAAGATTGGGAAAGGAGTACGGCAGGGCTGTATACTCTCACCCTACCTATTCAACTTGTACGCAGAACACATCATGCAACATGCTGGGCTTGAGGAATCCAAGGCTGGAGTTAAAATGGCCGGAAGAAACATTAACAATCTCAGATATGCAGATGATACCACTTTGATGGCTGAAAGTGAAGAGGAACTGAGGAGCCTTATGATGAAGGTGAAAGAAGAAAGTGCAAAAGCTGGCTTGCAGCTAAACCTCAAAAAAACCAAGATTATGACAACCAGCTTGATTGATAACTGGCAAATAGAGGGAGAAAATGTAGAAGCAGTGAAAGACTTTGCATTCCTAGGTGCAAAGATTACTGCAGATGCTGACTGCAGTCAGGAAATCAGAAGATGCTTAATCCTTGGGAGAAGAGCAATGACAAATCTCGATAAAATAGTTAAGAGCAGGGACATCACACTGACAACAAAGGTCCGCATAGTTAAAGCAATGGTGTTCCCTGTAGTAACATATGGCTGCGAGAGCTGGACCATAAGGAAGGCTGAGCGAAGGAAGATCGATGCTTTTGAACTGTGGTGTTGGAGGAAAATTCTGAGAGTGCCTTGGACTGCAAGAAGGTCAAATCAGTCCATCCTCCAGGAAATAAAGCCAGACTGCTCACTTGAGGGAATGATATTAAAGGCAAAACTGAAATACTTTGGCCACATAATGAGAAGACAGGACACCCTGGAGAAGATGCTGATGCTAGGGAGAGTGAAGGGCAAAAGGAAGAGGGGCCGACCAAGGGCAAGGTGGATGGATGATATTCTAGAGGTGACGGACTCGTCCCTGGGGGAGCTGGAGGCGTTGACAACTGACAGGAAGCTCTGGCATGGGCTGGTCCATGAAGTCATGAAGAGTCAGAAGCGACTAAACGAATAAACAACAACATCAAATATATAAAGCCTTTTTATATAAGGTATAGAACCTTATATAAAAACTAATAGATGTTGCCCATCTCTCTATAAACAAACGTTAAGGAGAATTGGGAACTGTCCATATGTTCATGTGGATGAAAATTAGAAGGTTGTTTTTAATCAGTGCAGTCTGACTCCAATTACCAGGTCATATGTTTCAGTAACATTTGCTTTTAAATGAATTGGTCAATGTTTATGATACACTGTAGCTTATGATTTTTATTAGGCTGCTTAGAAATTAAACTACTGTAAAACAAGTTACTTTTGTCTCATTGCAATTGTTAGAGTAGGCAGACTTGAAATACTTTGTATTTATACCCATCTGAAGAACAAAAAAATATTTATTTTATTTATTTATTCAATTTGTATAGCTGCTCATCTCAAACCAATGACTCTGGGCGGCAAACAATCATAAAAACAATTAAAACAGTTAAACACAATACAAAAGAAATTAAATACAAATAGCAGCCAAGAGATATATAATCTGTCAGTGTCACCACAACCAGGAAATGGGGCCCTTCACACACTCGGGATCCCAGGCCCGGGCACACAGCCAGGCCTTCAAGGCTTTCTGAAAGGCCAGCAGGGTCGGGGACATCCTAATCTCAGGAGGGAGGATATTCTAGAGGGCAGGTGCAGAAAAAGCGCATCTCCTGGCCCCCGCCAGCTGACATTCCTTGGCTGGTGGGACCTGGAGCATGTCCATCCTGCCGGACCAGATTGGACAGGTAGAAACAACTGGGAGAAGATGGTCCCTCAGGGAACCCAGTCCCAAGCCATGAAGGGCATTAAAGGTGACAACCAGCACCTTGAATTGCACCCAGAAGCACAATGGCAGCCAATGCAGCCCCCAAAGCAGAGGTGTTACATGTGCCAAATAGCCAACACCATTTACAACCCTGGCAGCTGCATTCTGCACCAGCTGAAGCTTCCGAATGCTCTTCAAGGGCAGCCCTATGTAGAGAATTCTCTTTGGTTGTGTTACTATTATTTTTCTGTATGGTTTTCTGTAACAAAATGTGTATGTCAGACAGCTATGCTTTGCAATATGTGTAAATTATGGGAATGAAACAGATTTTCTGCCATTTATTTATTTTTCTAGATTTTTCATGTGTTACACATGCAGAAGGTCAAAGACTACAGGGCCCTGAAAGTTTCCATTTATACTATAAATGCTGCTGGATTCTGGATTCTGTAGCTTTACTAGGTCTTGCTGTTATACTTTCCAAGCCTATTTTTACATGTATAAGGGCTAGAAACTTGCTTATTGTCAAAGGAAAAGATTTTCTGGATACCAGATGATATGCCTAATACAGTATAATGCTTCTATGCTGAACTTCAATAATGCTTGTAATTCTGTCTAGAGAATGTTCTCCTGGAAGACTTACTGTATACAATTATTTTTAAAAGTCCCATTTGAACTGGAATTTGATATAATAAGTCACCAGTGAGCAGCTTTCTGCTTAAAATGTTAGTATGACCTTTTGAGACTGCTTGAAACTCAAAATGTCAATTCTGTTGTAGCATTGGCCTTTTGAATCTAATGCAGTTATACCTATTTGTGTGGATATTCTCTAAGTTTAGATATATTCAGCATAAAATATTCCACTATCAGAGTAGGACTTTACAGCCCCAAATGCAGTGCAACTTGAAAATATTTTCTTGTGTAACATGTTTATATGTTCAACTTTTGTGGTATATTGCCTGTAAATCAGACTGAGTTCTGATAAGCTTGTATTCCATTTCTTCTTTTCTTTTTATCAGCTTTTTTTCTCTTTGAGCTGGCTTATTGAAATACGGATAACTTTTTGGATTTACTTGAACTATTACTATTATTATTATTTGAAATAATCCACTTGTTTCATGGGTTTGTACCGTACATTCTTACGTTATCTGGGAGCAACCACAGAACAAACACAGTAGTACTGGAAGTGAACTTTCACTGAGCCACACCAATGCAGCTCTTCTAATTCTTCTTTAGAAACCATTTGAATAGAGTAAAAAACAATGTCATCATTGAAAAGAGCTTCTTTAGATATATTCAAAATAGAAGGAAGAGAAACTAATCACTTATACTACCTTTGTGCTCTTAGCTACCCAGAGTTATTTGCTTAAGGTGGGTGGCCATATAAATGTTCTAAATAAATAAATAATGGGGGAAAATCCTACATTAAACTAAAAGAAATCCAGATAACAAAGCAAAACACATAAATACGTAACATCTACAGTATTTAGGTGGCTTTATATTCACAGCTATATTCCTCAAAACCCTTGCATTGGGGTGATCAGTGAATATTATACAGCCACAATCAGCATGTTGTTTAAAAATCTGCTTTTAATGATGTCATGTGGGCAATCAGATTTGCTTGACATAAAATCTCATTGTTACTGATTTCAAAACCAAGTAAATAAACAATAAGCCAGACCAGGATCACAGCTGCAGACTATTAGGGCACCTAATAGAGGAAGCTAGACAGCTGTCTGTCTGGGATGCTTTCATCTGAATTCCTGCATTGAACAGGAGATTGGATTCAGTGGCCTAAATGCTTCCTTCCAACTCTCTGATTCTATTATTCTAATTATGGTTGGATTTATTACTGTTTTTGTATTATATCTCTTTTGTTTCTTCAAGATATAACGAGTTAAAGCTGTCCTCATAAGAACTGGCAAAAATACTGACTTCAATAGTAATAATCTGAATTCTGGCATCTATTTAAGACTGACTGTGGTTAGACTGTGAGTTTTAGGAGAAGGCTCAATTAGCACCCAATTAACTTTGTATTATATCTCCTTACCCTAAAACACTAACCTATCATATTTATTCAGTCAACTTGTCTTCTTTCAGTTTCAGCAACAGCTGTAGCAGAGAACAGGACAAGTAACAGGTCACAACTGTACAGGACCCTAGTGGGGTCAGCATGACTAGTTTCCCCTAAAGCAAAGCAAGTGTTTCTAGTAAAACAATTTTTTCATCTCTGATAGATATTGCCTATTAAATTCAAGGGATAGTTGGAAGCCCACCAAATATTGTCTTCGTTTCTTTGGCTGCTAAACTACAGTCCTTAGGAGCCATTAAGTAGAGAAGAGGAACCCAGCTCAATTTGTTGGGCTACAACTTCCATAATTCCTACTCTAATAGATAGAAGACTGGGAAGGCTGTAGTATCCAGCCACCAAAACTTTCTGGAAATTTGATTGGCATTTCTCTGCAATCATCCATCTCAGTTAGGCTTTGAGGCTTAAAATATCATAGAACGTGTACTGAAGCACCAGCCATGATACTAAGAATTGTAGGCAAAGGGGACACAGGCTGCCCGGTGATGAGCATGAACTCAGTGTTAATGGATAAGAAGCAGAGAAGGGCAAAAATGATTTGGTATTGTAATGGGGTGATAAATCTGTTTCAACTTTAATGTGAGGTGTAAGATGATCCCCTTCCTCCTCCCTTGTTTCTTAAAAATAAAGGAATGTGATAATAAGAATCTTTCCTGAACTGGATAATGGTAAGGTTAAGCCTTGCCATTTGATACCAAAGCAATTTGATACCAAAGCAATGAATCACTACATTTCCATGGCATTTTTTTGCTGTACAGATCACACAAATGTTTGACCAATGTAAATGCAGCAATCAAAGCTGGTACACCAAAAGCCAGGCACCACTCAATCAATGCACTGTTGATTTTCAAAGGCATCCTGTTGCAAAATGCCCTCTGCACCAGGCATTCAGGATGGCTGCTCCTTAATTATAGAAGGAAAAGTTGCTGCGGTAGCTACTGTTAGCAGTGGGGGCTGGGTGTGTTAATTCTGCTGTACAGAAGGGGCAGGCAAGGATCTTTTTGCCATTCCTTCTGTCCTTTTTCCAAAACTGTATTTATTTTCATTGCTCTCCCACATCTTTCCAGGCTTCAGGGTGATTAGTACAAAAATTAGCAGTGTAACTTTATACACGATTCCATCATAAAAAGGATAACATTACCTCATACTTACTGAATTTCAGTTGTTGCAAGCCAGCCTGTACAGGAAAATCTAGGACTTCGAGGAAGCATTCCAGCTTAGACTTGGACAGGACTGAGTGGGATGTGCAGGGCAGGGACTTTTAAAATGAAGGATCAGCCTAGCCTTGTGTTTCTTCATACATCCTGGCATTTGACTGCAATAGCAAAGGAAAAAAAAAAACCTGAGAGCTGTTTCTGAGGTAAACCATTAGAAGTTTTCTAGAGTAGCTATTAGAAGTTTGTGTTAAGCTTGAGATAACTTTTCTGGGCCTGGTTTACTCCAGCAAGACTTCTCCAAGGGCATCAACTTGCCTTGGAACTGCACATCTTCAGGTGTTGTATGGACATTTCTAACTGGGGGCTTAAGAAGGATCATGCAGGGCAGGCCATCTGTGCATCTTACTCTGATCCCACAGCTGTACCTGCCAGACATGTGGACTTGGACTTGTCTTTGTGAATGAGAGAACAGTTCACTGAGCATACAGAAAAAATGAGATATTTGTATTGAAATAATATTTCATAAAATGAAAAATTTCCAATTATCATGAGTATACATGTATGACTGGACTTAACCAGAACTGAGTTTTGGGTTAGTGACTGCAGCATATTTTGTTTCCTTTTTTGCTAAATAAGCAAAACAATACTCTGAAACACAGAGTTTGTCTAAGGACTTCCACCTCAGAATGTATGGCTACAGGAAGCCGAGATATACTGTATAAACTTATTTTTTCTCTGTCTATATTATAAGGATAATAATGTTGATGGTGATTTCTGAATGGAAGGCAATAGAAGCTATCTTCTATATCACTTTATGTTATTCGTTTAGGAAGCAATGCATAACTTAATGTTCAGTGCTAAATTAACTGCAGATAAGAGCCAAGCAATCCTTATATGAAGGAAACTACCTTGGGACTCTTGAAATTAACCTTCTGTCATCCTGTTTTGTTTTCACAGCTTCCCATAGTCGAAAAAATAAGAATCATAGCTCAGAAGATCTATGGAGCTCAGGATATAGAGCTCTCTCCTGCAGCACAGTCTCAAATAAACTGCTACACTCAACAGGTAAAAACAAGAATATATGCAGATAGATGTAAATTTAAAATTAGGAATGCCACCCACAATACATGTCTGTTTGAACAATTGATAGAAACTGCCCAGACTATAAATGCTTTGCTAAATGCCAGGGCTGTCTTTCTACATCTGCCTTTAACTTTTTCTCCTTTACCCATTCTAGAGAGTCTACTACTGCTGGCCCTTTCAGTGACTTATTCATTAATATCACCAAGGTCTCTCTGAATCAGGATGCTGCTGGCTGCAGACATGTGCTGCAGGCCAGCCCCCACAATCATGGATGTGCACAGTCCCGAGGAGGGAAAGGGTCCTGGTTAAATGACTAGAAAGGTGTCCTGGACCTTCTATGCCATTTTCGTACCTCAGCATTCCACAGGTCTCTATACTAGCTCCCTGTTCGAACCAGAGCCTATTGCTGATGCTTATGTTTAGGGCCCTCTAGTCTTACCCACGGGCTTCCTGAGGTTGCCCTGAATTCTTCCTGCAGTTCTATTTGTTCCTTACACTCCATCTTTCTGTTCCTCACTCCAGGGTCGCAGTTGCCAGGTCCTGAGACTCTGGTCTCAACTCCTTCCTCCCCTTCATCCCTGTGAAAATTTGATGACTTTTGAAAATGGTTTAAATGACTTCTTATTTAGTTGTTGGGTTAGTGAAAGGACTTGTTATCCCACCCTATGCTAATTAATCTCAGCAGTTCCTAGGTTAATCTCTTTTATTTTAATTGTGGATGTATATACATTTGGTCATATCACAGGACATGTTTTCAGCATATACAGTTGTGTTTGGTTTGTCTCAGTAGTTAATATTTATTGGTTTGGCTGTTAAGCTACAAATTGTTGAGTTACTGGATGGGATGTTGCAATTACTCTTTTTCTGGTTTGTACTGGGCCTTGAAAAAGGCATTTAATAGATTATTAATTAAGATGTATACATATAACGAAGGGACGCGGTGGTGCTGTGGGTTAAACCGCTGAGCTGCTGAGCTTGCTGATCAGAAGGTCGGCGGTTCGAATCCACATGATGGGGTGAGCTCCCGTTGCTAGTCCCAGCTCCTGCCAACCTAGCAGTTCGAAAACATGCCAATGTGAGTAGATTAATAGGTACCGCTTCGGTGGGCAGGTAACGGCGTTCCAGTTAGTCATACCGGCCACATGACCACGGAAGTGTCTACGGACAAACGCCGGCTCTTCGGCTTTGCAACAGAGATGAGCACCGCCCCCTAGAGTCGGACACGACTGGACTTAATGTCAAGGGAAACCTTTACCTTTACTCTACATATAACATCTTGTCACAACCTACTGAAGCTTGAGCTAAAGACTTATTCCTAGAACCCAGCAATGTATACTGATAATAAAGTTTAGCTTTGTTTATTGTACAGCGTGCAGGATCTTGGAGAAGAGGCTGCTGTTGTTTCAGTGTGGTATAGAGACATTGTGTCTTTCTCATTTCTTTTTTGTCAGGGATTTGGGAATTTGCCCATTTGTATGGCAAAAACTCACCTGTCCCTTTCCCACATGCCTGAGAAGAAAGGTGTTCCCACTGGGTTCATTCTGCCTATCAGTGACGTAAGAGCCAGTATTGGAGCCGGATTTATTTATCCACTGGTGGGAACGGTGAGTAATGTCTGTTGCATTTGAAATGTGATGCTTTGTAAAATCATGTTTAGAACCCTGTAGTACAAAGCAGAATAGAAATAAATAATCAAACATCCCTGAGATACTGTGTCTAAGACAGTGATTTGACAAGGATTTACATCAAATAAATTTTGATCCAAGTATATTGGTTCAAATACAAAGGATTCATTTTACAAGGCCAAAATGTGTATGTGTGGGGGCGGGGGGGGAATAGGTTTGTGTTTCTTGAAACAGGAGTACCTCAGGGACACTTTTAAGTCTATGGGGAGTTCAAAGATAATACATGATGTGCATTGAGGCTCCATCTAAGTCAAAAACTACACTGGGCTACTAGAAGCCTCTTTAATGAAGAAGTTTTTCCACCTTTAAAAAACATGTAGTGTGTATTTTTTCACTTTAGACTTTCAGGTTGACTTCTTTGTTTCATCACCTAAAATGTTTAATTGCATGGTATGAATAGTAATTATAATAGCAAATTAATGTAACTTGTTAAAAATATTGAGAATATTGGATATTAAGTTACTGTTAATAATAACAACTGTCCTTGACACAGAACCTAAACACTAAGCAATCATAAGAAGAACATGCTCCTGTAGGGTTACCTGACCAGTCCAAAGCACGTCTGATTTCCTTACATGAGCAAGACATTTGGAAATAATAGTTTCTGACTTATTGTTCTGCATTACCAGTGAAAGGGCAGAAGGAAGGAAGTGAATCCTGACTAGATGTGCTTGGAGAAGTCAGGAAATTCTGTCATGAGGATTCTCTGGCCTTGCAGTCTGCTTTCTATGTGTATAGCCAGGAAACATTCCTTTCACCACAAGCACAATAAAATGTCGGCATGTCCAAAATGTGACTTCAACCCTTTTGTGCTCTCCTGGGAAGCTTGTTAATGTCTTGTGGGATATTATGAGTAAGGCTAAATGTAAATTGTACTTGACTCATTGAAATTACAGAGACTGTGTGTCTGTGTGTGTGTATTTCAATTTGTATGTGTATTTCAACCCATCTCAAATTAATGGCTCCCGGGGCTAAAAATGTTAAAAAGAAAATATAAAAGCATTAAAAAAAACACCAGAAAAACAAAAGGCAACACACATAGAAATAGCAGCCAGGGTAAAAAACAGATCCACCAGCCACAAGTTAAGATAATAAATGTACAGGCTCAGTCCCACCTCCTGACCCCCAGGCCCAGTAACAAAACCAAGTCTTTAAGGCATTTTGAAAGGCTGATGGGGTTGGGGCCAACCTAATTTCTGGTCACTAATTGGTCAATTCTGATCTCCTTTCAAACTGACACACAGTTCAAGTGTTCAGACCTTCTTTTCTAGGTTAGATTGTGGGGAGAAGTAAAATAATATTCATATATTGATTTTGAACATTCCTGTTATATACAAATGTAAACCTTTCTAATATTTTGCAACTCAGTTTTATAATATATTGTCTTGCATTGAAAATTCCTATGCAATTGTTAAGTCTTTTTAGGAGGTAAAAATTGCGGGCAGCTTTTTCCAGGAAAATGTTGCCATAGTTTTTATGTCATTTTGCAATAACCCTAACCAATGTGACTATGCTCACAGGTGGACTTGTGACATGATGACCTGGTTATATGGCAAGCAGACAGGAAGGCTTGTCAAGTTTGTTTAGGAAGTCGGTGAGGTCACTAGTGAGTTATGCTTGGGTGGGGAATGGTTGGATTCTCTTGTGCTTGTGAGAGACTCAGACCCACCCAAAAGTTATTGCAGCTTTGTACTTTCCCACATATTAGTTAAGCTGCTTTATTGAGAGTGCTCTGTGCCACACAATACAGAGGAATTCCACTTTGACTTACCCCAAGGACAGCAATGATTAAGAGACAATACAGAGCTGCATTCTTTGCCTCTATACAAAGTTGAGATAAACATAATCTTATTCTGCCACTGTTTGAAGCTTCAAGGTTTTCTATTGGTTTGTTTCTTTACAAAATGATAACCAGCCCTATGTTTATAATGTTAATTTCTAATTGTTATTGTTATGAAATGAAAATGTTTCCATTAAAAATGTATATTATTTTAACAGTCACATACATTTTGGAATGTTAGAGGTTACTGGTCTTGCTGACTCACACTCCTTAAAACACTTTCTGACCCTTATCTGAAAGTTAATGACTGAACATTTAAGTCACAACGAGGCCCTAGGCATTCCAGAAAGAAGTCTATAGATATTAATAGAGTTTTTTCCTAAATGAATAGTTTAGGATTGCTGCTAGTTCCCTGTTTGCAGAGGTTTAGCTCTTTTTATTCAGATACTGATTTCAGCCTTCTGGATCTCTTTAGGCACCATCAATATTCAGCAATGTTATAGAATGTGTAGGTAGCCCAGGGAAGTTTTTCAAGGCTGATACATAAATCAAGGAAGAATTTTTTCCTCCTTTGTGGAGCTATAGATGTAGGTTGTCCTGTCTTTGAAGAATGGATTGTTTAGTAGTTTTTTGCTTTCTGATGGTTTAGTTCTTGAACCAGGGTCCTTCAGTGAAGGCCCTGATTGCATGTGATGTTAGGAATGGACACCAGCAGTTAAACAAAAGTTCTAGTATTTTAGAATCAAAAGTTTCAGTTGTATTATGTCACTTTGAGTAGGAGAAACTGGCAAGTAGCAGGAGAGGTAACCTTTGTCACTGCCACAGTACAGTTGAGAAAAATGTGGCTCATGATTTCAATCTTGGTGGTTAAGGGTGAAAATAGAAATGGTTTCTCCTGATAGTGCTGCTGAGAAACTTCTGTTTCACTGATGAATTTCAGCTCGGTGATGTTGGGGTCCTGGGAGTGCAAATGAACTGCTCAGGGGCAACATGCAGCCCCCAGGCCACAGATTACCAACCCTTGGGCCGAACAAAACTCAGTAAGCATGTAGTCATTTTTTTTCTTGGAATTTTGTCTGTTGAATTATGACATTTTTAGTTTCTGTACATTTGAACAAATTAAAAAGATGACAGGGAAATTTATAATTCAAGTTGCATTTTGAAGTGTGAAAAAGTGGTTCATGATAAACCTTAAACATAAGAGCAGAATAGGCTATACAGTATATCGATATAATTGCATTATGAAGATAATTTGCTTGAAGTCTAATAGGTCAAGACTATTTCCTGCTTTGCATAGTTGCCTTCTTTCATTTGATTCTGACAATTGATTTTAATTATACAACGTGTTAGGAAAGCATGTATGTTTGCTATTATAATCTCCACATCTACTGTACTACCCTATATGGGGTTGGTTGTTTTGTTTTGTTTGTTTTGCAAACAATGTATTGTAATGGATGAGGGGAAAATCCTCAGCCTACTAACAGCACTTTATAATATAATAACATTTTTCCCTTATAGCTATTTTGGCAGCTGGAAGTAGTTTAATTCCGATAAGTTTAACATAAAGAATGGAATGTGGTCATTTTTAGAAGCCAAAAATATATAGGGGAAAAGTTTAAAGGAAAATGGAGCAATGAAGCTATGAAACAACTGAGAAGTTGTTTGTTGCTTTTCCTCCAATCAATGGTAGTTATGTGCTGTTCTGTTCAACTATATTGCAAGAAAATAATAAATTAATAAATAACAGGAAAATATAGCTTCTAGGATCCACTTTATCTAAAGAATGGCAGGAATCTCCAGCAAGACTAAATTTATGAAAGAAATAGATAGCACAATTTTTTTTTCTAGAATCACTATTAGATTTTTAAAAGTGCATGGGCAAAACTTTACAAAATGATTTGCTTGTGCTTTCAAATGCATCAACAGTTGGCTTCTTGAATTGTGTAGAACTTAGCTGTATCAGGAAAAGTCAAGATTACAAAAAATGTATTCAGAATATAATTCCTGCTTGCTATAACATAATTGGAACCTCTTGTAAATCAGTATAGATATAAATTACTTTAGGCCTTCATATTTCAGTTCCTTTTTCAGCATCTTTTATACTCTTTGTATGGATTTGTTGAAAGAGTGACAGAAGCCTGAGAAGGAAATCTGGATCTGCTTTTTGAAAGTAGAATCTGAGATGTAGTTTTTGTTGCAAAATTTCACTCATGGATAACAATAGAATTGCACAGAAAACATGAAGAATATAAATGATAACAAAAGAAAAGGAAGGCACTATCTTCATTCAACAGCTTGCATTTTAAGAATATTTCTAAAATGAACAAGTATTTAAAAATCTATGTATCATACTTTTATATTTTTGAGAAAATCAGGGCAAGTAGCAGTTTATCGCCTATCTGCCACAATCTCCTCTTTTGCTTGTCTTTATTCCTGGAGATAATAACATTTCCCTGCCTATATTTCTCATGTCATAGGGGATGAGAAATTATGAATTCATTTCAGTCAAATTACATTGATTTTAGTGAGATCATTAAGGATGAGTAAATTACAGGACAAACATATTGGAGAGAGACCATGATCTAGTCAATACAGTTTAAGGATGGATCAAGTTGTCTCTTTAAATCCCAGACAGCTACATTCACACAAATTAAGGTTAATGAGTCCACAAAGTCAAGGGGCAAATTGGATAGGCATATTATTTTGCTTTTGCATTAATTTTTTTCTTTTTAAGTGGTGCTCTGATAGAAAGAATGGCTGAATCATTACAAGCATTCATAAAACTCTGGGGTCTTCCCGCTTTCTTCTTCTGATCATATCTTGCTCTTTGTTCTCCTTTCTCTGGCTGCCAGGAAAACTGTCAGCATACACTCTTTATCTAATCCATTGCTAGGAATGTTTGGCACGCCTTTGGCAGATGGGAAAGCTTCCTTCCCCCTGGGAGTCTCTCTTCTGGTTTCTCTTCATAATTAGTCAGCCATATTTGCTTTTATTGAATTACTTCAAGGGAGAAATAGAAGAAAGGAGATTAAAGGGGCAAATTTTAGAGGTATAGTGAATTATCTCAAAAATAAATGCTTAAGAGAAGAAAATCAGATGTCAAGCCAGCATATCACATCCCACTTCATTATATGATAGAGGTTCTAATTCCACTGTAATGAGATAATTTGAACCCAAAGGCATGATTGATATGCATTTTCTTGTAATCATTTTCTTTTCTTTAAATGGGCAACTATTCCACTTAGTAATAGTGAGTTTCATGTTCTCTGAACAATGGAAGTCTCCATCTTCTTCTTCAGACTGATATCTGCAAAGGCATAGGGGGAAGGAGCATTTATCATCCAAAACATTGCTTCCTTTCCCCCGTTTGGAAGTATTTTCTACTTAGGCAATGGAGAAGAGAGAATTATTCGTCTCTCCCTCAGCCTCAAAATTGCAACTTTTCTGAATGACTTGTTTTGATGCCATTGGGTGTGTAATTGTTTGGTATTAAAACATTTACTACCTTTTTCTTCATCATTTACTTGCATTAGCAAATGTATTGCTACAAAGAAAATGCTCTTTCTTTCCAAAGATTCTGATGGATGTACCATTCCATAAAGAAACTTTTTCCTCATGACTGGAGCCCAGATGTATCTCTGGACTGGAATCATGAGGTGAAATTCAGGAAGGTACTTTATAGCAATAGTATTGGATGTAGCTGTAGGATATGCCTATATTTTGTGGATCCTGTATGTAGGAGTACATGAAAGTGAATCTGCACCAAAGTAGTCCTATACATATGCTGAGTCTACCAATGCTGTTGCAGCTTTCATGATCATTCCTGCTTTAATGTATATCTGCAAAGCTTTCCTAAATTTACAGCAGCAATATTTGGTAGCTTCAGATCAATAGTAATACTATTGATGCTCCTTTATACACTCTCCAAAAACTGTCCTCACAGCTGATTCAAATATTCCAAACACATCTTGCAAACTTTGTTTCCACATGGTGGCACTCCACACATGGAAGTAGCATCTCAAATTTGCTTACCAGATGGGTGGTTCTGAATCTTCCCAGAATTGCTGAGATCATTAGGAACATGCATAATGAGATAAGTCAATGTCTTCTGAGTATACATGTATACTCAGGTGTCTTTGTCAAACTTATTTGACAAATACAATATCAAAACTTTTTCTAAAAAACAAAATATTTGTTTTTTAGAAAAAGTTTTGATATTGTTGTTATGAACTCAAGCAAAATAGCTCCTGTGTAGGGAACCTCTTCCACATCTTGCTGGCTATAGAAATAAAATTATTGTCTTATAATGCCAAATTCATGTTCTCAAACCATTGAGAACACAGACTGCTTTTTCTCAATTTTCTCTTTTTAAAAATAGATATTTCTATTTCACATAGTTGATACACTGACCATTATGAAACTCTGTCTTCTTATAATTTGAACCAAGCATTTTAGAGGAAAAGAACCAGTGCTAGAAATTTACAGTGCTTAGAGTCTTTGAGGCTGAAGCCGTCGATTAAGTTTATATACTGTATATAAATAAATGATATAATGCACAGTATGATATTTTCAGAGATACTTAGGCAATCTCATAGTTTTGATTTAAATTAAGATTAGGCAGTTTATTCAATTACTTTGAAACTTGAGTGCGCTGAATGACATTAATTTTGCTCTCAAGCATGTGCCATTCATCGCAGAAGTATGCGAGATCAAAGTAAAAAGCCATCTAAACCCTATACATGTAACCAGGGTCTTCTTTTTCATCACATCGAGTCTTCCTTTTTTGTACAAAATGGAGGAGGAACATCAGTTTGAAATGTTGGCAAATAGTCCAAACATTCAGAACCAGCATATGGAGAACTGGTCTATAAAAAAACAAACGTATGGGACTCATTACTGACTAGCTTCTCCCCACCCCATTACATTGTTTCCAGGCTGACACCACTGAAGGCTACACAATCTCAAACCAATGGGTAATGGGAGTTTTAGCCTGAGGATAGTAGCATTTTTAATATGTAATAAGTTGTTCTGATCCCTGAATTTGTCCTCTTGTAGGATCTGGAAGAAAAAGCAGTGGCAATAAATGGACTTTCTTCACTGGCTATTCAAATGGATTAGGGATTGCTGAATTCACTGGCCTTGGATCAGAACTTTGTAGGATGCATTTATTCTGGGCCTCCCTCTTTTTCCCATGGTTCCTCTCACTGCAAAGCTTTATACTGGTTCCCTGTTAGGGAAGCTTCTGGTGCTGGTGTTTTAGGCCCTGCAGTTAGCCATTCCCCACCACCTGTCCCAGTTCCTGTCTTAGTATGAGCCTTTGTATCCAATATGATCAACAGAATAGGGCTTTCTTTCCATTCTCTTTTTATGGGTTGCTCCAACTCATTTGCATGCATTTCAGGAACTGGGTCCCCAATTACGGAATTCTGTTTCCTGCTACTCTAGCTCCACACATCTTGGATTCATTTAAGAAGGATTTGAAGATTTACTTATATAGCAGATGTATTGATGGAAGTGATTGTCATCAGTTGCTGAGAATGGCAGTAGGGCTGTTTTGCTGTAATTCTTATTAGTAAAGTTACATGATAGGTGGGTTTCAAACTTTATAGTTGTGTAAGTTTCATTTTTATTGTGATCTTAAATATATGGATTCCTTACATGTAATTTTAACTGCCATTTAGTTCTTATCTTATAAATATTACTGTGGTTGGTAGAGAGATGTGATGTAAAAACAGTTTGGCTTGGTTTATTTATTTATATCTTATACAGATAGTCCTCGTTCAATGACCACTCATTCAGCAACCATTCAAAGTTGCAAAAGCCCTGAATGAGTAGTACTTATGACCGGTCCTCAAAGTTCCAGCCATCCCAGCATCCCCGCAGTCATGTGATCACGATCTGGTTGCTTGGCAACCAGCTTGCACTTACAATGGTTGCAGCATCCTGCAGTCACCTGATCCCCATTTGCAACCTTACCTGCTGGCTTCCCACAAGCAAAGTCCATGGGGAAGCCAGCAGGGAAGATCGCAAGTTGCTCCAGTAAGTCACTCACGCTCTCCCCCACCTGGCAGCAGCTATCCACAACCCCGCCGTATCTCACCAGCCACCTGCAAACCCTCCTGGCATCAGCCACGTACCTGCCTGCTGGCAAGCTACCAGAGACTCACTTAATAACCTGCACTGTGTAATTGTCTTCTATGAGAAACACAAGTAAATGTGTTTAGCATCAGCACAGTGTAAGCAAACTTTGAGTTATTCCTATGGGGACTATCGTGCTAGTATTTCAGTGAGCTTTAGTGCAAAACTGCACACATTTAGGATATTTCTTTGTTTAATTAGAACTGGCAGGGAGATTAATTCCCCCTAAACATATGCAGAATACAGAAACAATTGTAAAGCAGGAAACAGGACAGGACAGGAGAGAAAGACAAATGCTGTTTCCATTCTTCACAACTTGAATAATAATGTATGGTCATTTGGAAACACAACCACCAATAAGCCATTAAGTCCAGGGTCTAAAATTACCTATCAGTTATTTTGCCTGAAATCAATTTCATATGGCCTTTGAAAGCTCTTCCAAATGTAAATGAGAGCTAAAACCTTTCCCCACTGTTTAACTTATAAGGAAAAGAAAAACAGCTTTCACAATATAGGAAACAGTATCTAACAATTTAAAAATTACATGAAATATTAAAAAGATTCACACACTATTCATATATGTGAACAACAGAGTGTCTACTTTGAAATCCCTCGCTTGAATGAGGTTGCTATAAAGCAGGGTTCCCCAAAGTGGTCAGTATCATCCCCCAAGGATCGATGGGACTATCCAAGCAGTCGATGTTGTTTTTAGTAGTAGTAGTAATAAAGTAGTATTTATTAAATTATTTTCATATAATAAATGTTTGGGAATTGATAATCTGAAACTTCATAAAGGGGTTTATGAACTGAAGAGTTTGGGGACCCCTGGTATAAAGCATATTAAAAAATTGGAAAGCATCTGAATTGCTCTGGTGATAAATTAATACAAGCACTGACTTTCTAGCAGTTTTGATCTTTGATTTGTTCATTCTTACAAAGTACCGCATTACTTTTACTGATTTATTAGAAAAATAAAAGCACATTTGGGACATTTTCTTTACAACACTGATAAATGATTTATTTTAAATAGTGGGTTAGAATGTTAATTCATCCCCTGTATCAGTAATTAGCTGTTCATAGAGACAGCTTTAGTAGGCCTTAGTGGTATTTCACTCCATTAATTTCCTTCTCTGCTCTTCAAAGCCAATAACACCTAAACAAATGTTACTTGCATCCTCCTCAGTTGTTCCAGTGATAAAGAACCAGATCTAGTTAAAGTCCAGAATATAGAGACATCATCATCCTCACAAATTCGTTGGCTTTTTAAAGATACAGATATATAGATATAGTTGTGAATAATATGGATACATATTATATTATATATTATACAAATAATATCTATATATTTGTATAATATTTAATATATGTCTTTGTGAATAATATGGAAAATAAAGGAACAAAGGTGACCTTGGGCCTGTCACACTCTCTCAGCCCAACTCACCTCACAGGGTTGTTGTTGCAGGGAAAATAGGAGGAGGAAGGAGTATTAGGTATATTCACCGCCTTGAGTTATTTATAAAAATAATAAAGGCAGGATAAAAATAAAAAAATAAAATAAAATAAAACATATGCTCAGCAGTGTTAGTTAGCTGTTGATTATTGTTTGTTTGTTTGTTTATCAAATTTTATCACCACCCATCTCCCCCCAAGGAGGGACTCTGGGCAGTTTACAAAAAGACAAAATTTATCAAAGATGTATTGAAATGTGGAGTATTTCTCTTAGTTTTTTGAGATACTTACTAAATATATTCTGAAAATGAAGACAGCTACATAACTGGAATTCCGAAGCTGCTGTTTCTGGTTAATAAAAGAAAACAAAGAAAGAATCATGATTATGTTAGAAATAAATAATTTCAGTCAATAAATTATCCAAAATGAGGAATGTACCTACTGACCTGAAAACAACATAATAGATCAAAGGTTAGATATTTAGGAAGTGATTTTTTTGTGACAGCCTTAAGCATGAAACACTTACATAGTTCATTGAATGTTGACAGCATAAATATACTAAAGATCACATTTGTATTAGTCAGTTGATTTTAATTTCCTTGAAATAGCAAATAGTGAATTTTGAAAGGGGGTAGGGGAGAAAAACTAAAATAGTTTTGTAAGTTAACAGTAAGGATGAGGTGGGGCCTAAGAACAAATGCCTTGCAAGAGAATTATTGAAAGACAGGTACGTTTAGGCTCTACAGTATCTTGTGGGTATGTATACTACCATAGAGAGAGAGAATTTACAACATTAACAAAAATATTAAATTCCACATATAAAACCACAGAAGCGCAAAGCTCACCGTGAAATTACAGTAACCACAAAATTAAAACACAATATATATAATGTAAGAGGGCCATCAGTGAATCATAGCAAGAATTTAAGAGCAATTGTATCACTTCTGCTTTACTGTGTTTTACTGAATACTTTGTTCCATAGGATGCTCTTGATAAAGTTGAAGTTAGTTCATTTTTATTGGCTTATTTTAAGAGAGAGCTCTGATTGCAAACGTAGTACAGGAATGCATTACACAGCTGTCCAAGTTTTAGTTTCAATCTTCCTCTCCATTGCTGTAGAACTTATAACTACAGTATCTATTTAGTGAGGTGAAGTAAATATATGTTGACCTAAGGAACTATATGACCAGCTCCCATGATAAGCTATACATGGATATAGTTTTCAAATTACACAAGTCAAAATGCTGTCATTCACAAAAGGAAAATAGGAACACGGTTTTCTGCATTTTCATCATTAAAACAAGGGAGAATTAAAAGGATTTAACATTTCATTGTCCTTGGCTCTTTTTACATTATGTATATCTTTGCATTCAAATAAATGTTTTAAAATATACCATTTGATTTACGCATGTCTTAAAAGTAAATAAAGTTATTATAGATTTTGTCATGGTATACATTTTTCTTTTATTAGCCAGAAAACACTGTGAAAGAATTTAATGAAAACAAAGACAAATTAAGGGAATGCTTGACTCCAATAGCATGTAGAAACTATCAAAAGCAGAGGTTGGTTTTTTATATGGCCAGTATTAGTGGACAATTTAAGACAGTCAACTAGAAGATGGTAAGAAAGCGATATAGAAGCCACCGACTATTTGCTACCATCTACTGGTCATCAGTATTTTTGCAGCCAATATATAGTAATCCTAGATTTGCTATAATTTGTGCTGCCCCTCCTCCAGGTGAGCCCTGCCATTAAGTAAAGTTAAGCATTTGCTTCAGCTGATAGATTCTGGGCAGCAGCAGACATCATTTCCAAAACTATTCCTACTGATACTTCAGGCCATGCCTTACTCTTGGAGAACAGGAGTGGGTATGACACACACTTTATTGTGTGCCTTCTAAATTAGTCTGATGCCTTGGAGATGGAAATGCCATCTTATGTTTGCTACAGGCTGCAAAAGGTCTTGAGTTATCCTGAGTTTCTAACCATACTGGCTATACTTTAAGGATATTGGCTCAAGAAGAATGGTCACAAGCTTGACCTCTTGTGACGCTTGGCCAGACATTGAGCCTGTGCTGTTTACAATGTTTTCTTCTGCTTGAAACCAGTAAGAATATTGCTTCATGCATGTGAGGAAGGGGTTCAACAAAACACAGCAAATTCCTCAGGTGCTGGATACCATCACATGATTTCACAAAATGATGAGCTCCTCCTCCCATTTTTTATTTAGAATTTTTCTCAGTTATCATGAGATTTCAGCCGCTTCACCCCTAAATCTTCCATATGTGTGATCCATGAATGTCATCTAGTGTACCATGGACAGTGTACCCATGGGTTCTGTGGACCAGTCCTTGTTCTAGGCCATGGAAGCTTATACCACGATAGTCTGTTTGCCAAAATAACCTTTATATTATTATCTGTTAAATATGAGATACTAGATAAATACCTCATTACCCAGAGCTTGCCATTCTTATTGGCGCCTTTCTCTTAAAATATTTCTACAGTTCTGTACAATTATAAGCAAAAAAGCCATTGAGCCATTAATTAATATATCAAGGACTACTACGTTAGAATCCTTAATCTACTAGATCCATATGCTGTACATAGAAAATGTGATCTGAAGTGTCTGAATTGAAGGTACTGTCTTTGCATACGATGTTGCTAGCCAGAGGTGAAATGTTGCAGCTACTGTATGTCAGAGGCATAAAGCAGCTCAGAGTATGGGAAACAATTAGGCTGCTGTTTAATTGCAGAAACGAAGTATTTATTTTGATTAATCGTGTCAGTAAAACAGAAGATTTTTCCCATAGTAAACTCTTACTTGCACATGTTCTTCACCTAGTCTAAATGTATCAGTTGCTTTACTCAAGACTCCTGAAATGTGTCTAAAGTACTCACCAGTAGACAGGTATGCATATCTGTTGAGTATTACAAGTAGATTGGAGAATAGTTGAAACGTAAGTACTACTTCAGTGGGAGATGCAGCAAAACATTGCAGGAGTACTGCTGATTAGGATTTCAGCCAAGAGACCATATCCTTTTTCCAGCTATTCAAAATTATTCAAGCTTCACCCCCTTCGATTTTTTTTTCTGAAGGATTTTGCTGTTCTGTAACCCTTCAAACAGAAGTTCTGAGCAATGACTGCAACATACTTTTTCTTTTCTTTTTTTAGTTTTTTTCTCCGAGTAGCAAAGTCAGTTGTACCTGCTTTTGTGGGTTGATGATGATGATGCCATCCATTCAGTTGTCCCGATTCTCAACAGTTCTATGGATTCTATTTTGTGGGTTACATTTAACCAAAAGTTAGGAATCTCACATAAATGTAGGCCTAAATAATCGTCTATCTCAAAAAATCATCTTTAGGCCTGTGTAGTGGGATTAACTGTAGTGCTTTTGGACTCAGATACAGAAGTCCAAAAGACAATAAGTATTCATAGTCTGATGTAGCTATTTTATACGTCACAATATTATTTCTTCCAGTCAAAATATGCCTCAAAGCAAATTAGGTATAACTGGAAGTTCCGGATAGCTGTGAACCTGTAAATTTGCTAGCAAGGCAGAGAGAATTAAGTTTTAGAATTTGCTGTGAACTTTCTTGTATGCCTTCAGTGGAAAAATATTTTAGTAGGTTGATGGCATCACTTTACTTAAATATATTGCAGAAATCTGTATGTTCTTGAGTTGTTTGTTATTTAAGAGTTGATCATGTGGAGAAATTTTAATTTACTTGAAGTTACAGAAGAGAGGGAGTAAGAGGAGGTGGAATTCTAAACAATACAATGTGTCTCTGACTGAAGAGTGAAGATGTAGGTGCCAAAGTGTTTCAGTAAAAATTAACTTATTTTAATACAAGAAGATTCCATCAACTTTTACATTTGATTGCAGGGCTTGGATCTTCTTGACATGAACATGGTTTCTTAATCTCAGAGGTCAGGCATATACTCAACATATATGTCATTAGAACTGATAATTAAAACTGCAGTACAAGGATGCAATTTTAACTTACTTAGAAAAAATTGTCCCAGGGAATAGTATCATTCATAACATATTAAATAAGTTGTTTTCAAAGACCAAGGATTTTCGGCCATCTAATTTTAAACTGCATAAGAGAGAAGTGTGTCTTCATGAAATAGGAGCCAAAAATGTAGCAAAAGTAACAGAAGCATTTAAGTGTGACTCAAGTTTCTCCAAATTAGTTGGGCTATAATTTCTCATTGTAATCTGCACTTTAATTATATAGTTCATAAGAAGATTATATTTGTCAAATATAAAAAGAGCTATATTATTGGAAATATTTTTATTAGGAGTGTATCTTTGCGGGATTTTGTGTATTAGGGAGCCACACATTCAGCATGGCAGATCTACACAAACCTCTTTTGTTTCAAGTTAACTCCTGTGCAAACTATTCACCCTGCTTGTTTGGTGATCTACAAGGTCAAATGCTCTGTACCCTTGCATACACAAGCTCACATGGGTTCACAGGTATAGCCAGAGGACAACACAAGGGATATTTTTAAGAGGCTGAACATGCACACTATAGATGTTTGCACTAAATTGGGGAATAAGTACTCCTAATTTCTAATTTGGAGAAATATTTTGCTCAAGTTCCCACTCAGAATCACAAATTGTGGGACACTGTTACTTCACAAAACCACTCAGCACTTCTAAACAACGAGAAATTATTACCTCAAGCAAGGAATACAGTTCAATCGATTCACTGGTTTATTTGACTCACGTATACATACAAACATACATACATAAAAGCATGGTGAATTAATCATTTATGTACCGAAGAGAAAATAACTTACAGTAATCAGTATGTTTGTGCTCTAGAACAGGACCTGTCATACCAGCTATGACTTATCCTCTCTTCCATAAGTTTTGTTTTCTCTCCCTCCAACCTTTCTATTATTGACAGGGAAAACAAAATGTATACAGGCAAAAATGCCCATATAAATGATTAGATAGTATCTAAGTAAAAGTATCAAAGTACCAGGGAAGGAAGCCTAATTTCGGGGGGGGGGGGGAATGTTCCACAGGGAGGTAGCCAAGGCAGAGAAGGCCCGCCTCCTGGGAACCACTAAATGCAAGTCTCTGACCTGTTTCCCCAGGCGTTTGGGCCAGGAGGTTAGGCAAACTGCTGCTGATGTGCTTCTTGTGATTAGGATATATTGTTTATCTTGGGCATCATGGGTCATTGTTTGTAGCTGTTACAATCCTTGTATGCTGCCCAGAGTCATTGTGAGATGGGTAGCCATGTATGTATGTATGTGTGTTTGTTTGTTCGTTTGTTTGTTGCTGGATGTTATAAAGGGAAAGGAGAAAGTTTGCCTTCCCTGCATTTCCATCACTGGAAAGATTCTGAGTACGGTAGAGCTTGTGGACATAAACAACAGTAGGACCTAGAGTGGCAGAATAGAAAAATCCAGTGTAACAATAGTAGGTATAACTTGTGTAGTTCTTCTACCCATCCACCTAGTTATTTTAAACCTAGATAGGTCATAATGTTCATGAAGGCTGTTTGGTTTCTCTTTGGGGAATGTATTACTGATAGATAGACTTTAAAGTATTGTGAGATAATAAAAGTATCCAGAATCTCATTCTTGGTTTCAAGCTTTACTTCTATACATAACAGTGGAGATGAATAATTTCTGCCTATGGAATGACTTAATGTTTTTTGTGCCTTTTTGGTGAACTTTGTTTCTGAACTTTGAAAGTTCCTCCCAAGTTCAAGATAATACTTTATACGTTCCTTAGAATATTTAAACTTCATAAATGCTGCCCTGATTTCAGTTCTTGATTATATTGCTTCAAGGACAGATTCATTTTCTCCTCTGAGGGAATAAAATGTCCTTGTTTGTAAATTCAAGAAAGATTGCATAATTTGTATGGGAGCCAGTCTTTCTATTTTATGTGTGGTCTTATCGTTCATATGATGCTACAAGCAAATGGCAGCACATAAAGAGGAGGTAAAATGAATTTATTTTTCTAGTTATGGATATTAATATGAAAATAATGAGTATGTGTGTTTAATGTTAGCATTGCTTGAAATTTAAAAAATCCAAATTATCTAGATTAATAATATCTTTAAAATGTTTATATATTGGCATTAAACATTTTAAAATAGTTATTTGTAGTTATTATATTTTACATTTCATATTTAAGTAAAAATAAAGTAAATCTACATATATTTTCATAAAATCGTATTATTAAACTTCTGAAAACTCCCGAAAATTTGCTCGGTGTGTTCCTAAACCATTTTTTTAAAATACTGAACATATATACAGAGATTATGCCCTTGAAATTGTATTTAGTTATTTCAATTATTTTTGAAAAAGAATACTGCCACCAAATCTGTTGTTATTAAAAAGTTTTAAATGTTAGATGATCTCCAAGCTAATGCCATCTTGCTTGCTCTAGGCATGTTTTCCCAGTCTGAACTTTGGGGATTCTTGTTCTTTTTTATAAATATAGGGAAAGGGCTTGTGAATGAAGGCCATTTAGGACAGCTGGTTCTATCTTGAGGAAAATTATAAACATTAAAAACACAAGTTTAATAAGCTTTTTTTTTCTTTCTGCAAGCCAAACTATGCTAAAAGTTATCTGTCTCTCTTATAATCTTTTTCCTTTTACTTAAGCAGCAACTAATTTCCTTTCATACCGAATGCCTCAATCAATAGTGAAATACATCCCAGAAGCTGACAAGCCTCTGATGACAGAGTCATGGGCCTATTAGACCACATAAACTTGTTGTGCTTAAAGTACTGTACTGTGTACCTTTGCAAGAATTTGTCAAATTCAGAATCCCTCTTTCCATTTTTCAAACTATAAATCAAATATCTGATCCTCAGAATCAGAAAAGACAGGATCCGAAGAAAGGTCCAGGAAAAGTCACTTTCCAACACATTCCCCCACACATTTCCAGCCCTCAAAAAACCTTCTCTCATTGGGGATCTTGCTCAATGTGATAACCTGGGCACCTTTCACAAGCATTGGTATCTGTGTAATTCTGCTTTTTAAAAAGAAATAAGTTGGAATCTATTTATCGGTAATTGTGATATCAATTCCAGTCTAAAGTCTTTTGAGTTCTCTGGTTGTTGCTATTTTAAACATGTCTGCTTTAGACTCTAGGAAAAAAAGTGTTGCATGGGTGTAATTGAGACCCTCCCTTTAGTATATGGACCACCACATTCAATACCAGCTGCAGTATTGGGTGGTCTTCAGGAGCGGTTCCATATGGAGTGAATTACAGTAGTCAGCCAATGCTTCTTGCTCTGGGAATGGTCATAACTGGTAGACCAGCCAAGGCTGGGCAAAGACTCTTCTGACTGTAGAGTACCTAGTGATCTATCAGGGATTGTGTGTCCAGAAAGACCCACATATTGTGAACTAGCTCCTTTTAGGAGAGCATTACTCCATCCAGAACAGACCCAGAATTAGGTGACTTTTGAAACAATAGCCCCCCATGGTTGCTGGCCTAATTCTGATTTTAAAATGTTTTCATAACCTTTACATATTTCAGAAGGGGAGATGTCCTATATCTACAAAGTATAAGGCAGTTTACAGAATCAACTAATTGTTCCCACATGATTTGTACATGCATGTATGTATGTATGTATGGTCAATTGGATGAGCTATTTCCAGTTTGAGGAATTGTAATGTAATGAATATTGTCATAACCCTTCCTCTGTTTTCATAATTTTCTCAGACAACAGGAATAACAAAATATGTTTTGTTGTATTGTAGTGCCTGTCAAGAAAGCATAAATAAAGGTTGGTCTAGTGGTTAAGGCACCGGGCTAGAAACCAGGAGACTGAGAGTTCTAGTCCCGCCTTAGGCATGAAAGCTGGCTGGGTGACCTTGGGCCAGTCCCTCTCTCTCAGCCCAACTCACCTCACAGGGTTGTTGTTGTAGGGAAAATAGGAGGAGGAAGGAGTATTAGGTATGTTCCCCGCCTTGAGTTATTTATAAAAATAATAAAGGTGGGCTAGAAAATAAATAAATAAATATTACTAAGTATTAGCCCTATTAGGCCTTCCTACAATCTTTTCCTGCACAGATTGTTTCAACTGTCATTTCTCTGTTATTTCACAACCTCTTAAGCTCTCAGTTTATGTAAATTTCCACAAAATGATTTACCACAATTGGATATTCCAAACTGATATTTTCTCTAGAGGCTACATAGTGCTTGGATGAGGAATTCAGATTCAGAGAATATCATACAGGGGAAAGAATTCATGCCTCCTTTTCTAGCATTGCAGTTCTTGGTTACAAATAACATTTTTAAGAACCACAGGACAGCCAGTTATGGATTTTTTGCCATCATATTTAGTTAGAATCAAAACCTTCTGTATTGTTTTCCTTGGTAATATGTACTTGGCTCATTTAATAATTGTTATTTCTCTCTTCTGTCTGCTTGTGACACATTTTGGGCAGGCTTGATTTGGGGAGAAAGAACCTTATAATTGGTTCTGCTTTGTAATAACACCATCAATTCGACCACCCTACTTGTTCCTACCCATTGTTAGGAAAATAATAAAGGCAGGATATAAAATAAATAAATAAATAAATATTTGTTTTCATATTTGTTGTCAGACCAGCCTGCCCAGATCCAGGAGCATTTGCAACAAACTTTTGTCACAGCATTTATTTTGTCAGGATACAATCAGCTTGCTTTAATTACATCAAGACCTGATGCTGGACATTTCTTGGGAGAAATTTCTAACTTTTAATTAGTTGCTTATAGTTAATTCTTTTAAAGTCCCATTAAGACCCAAGCTGCATACTTTCTGTATAATTTATGTATCTAGCTTTAAGTAAAGCAATATATTCTGAATCAGCAGTTAAAGTTCTCTCTCCTCGTTAAGAATCAGGGGAGAAAGATTCTGAGGAGAGAGAGCTGATTTTAGAAGTTGTTGAGACTTCTGTTAATTGTTGGTCAATAGCAGCTGATGATTGAAAGACAGAGAGAAGCAGATTCCACTCCGAATTGGAGAAAAGGGTTTTGTTTTAATCTTCATTTCCCTGGGCAATAGGAGTAGTAATTTAGTGAATGGGTTATGTGAGGCAGATGCACTAGGATATTTGTTTAAAACATTAGGTAATATTCTCTGAGAGTCACAGGGTGACTTTTAGCCAGTTACTTTTTCTCAATCCAACCTCCTACAAAATGTAGGAGAGAGTAAGTGCTGTATTCACTGCCTTGAACTCCTGAAGGAAAGGTGGGATATAACTCTAATAATTAAACAAGTTTCTACTTACCAAGATAATGTTTGTGTACCTTACAGTTTATTTTTTTTTCTTTGATTGCATTGCTCACTGAGGGCCAGTCCCTTAATTATCATACACTGGCATGGTGTGGCCATCTGGTGTTAAATAGTCATCTCCAACTAAGAGTAAAAATCCCAGGAACTTCCTATTTTGCCCTGAGAGGAGAACTCTCTTGTAGAAGGCATAGGGGATGGCCTTGATGGACAGGAAGAAGAGCTATCAAGGCAACAGTCAGATAAGTGGGGCTTGAGCCCAGGCCAAGAAAATAACTTGAGAAAATGCCTCAGACAAGCCCCTCCCTAGTTCACCCAAAGATGAAGGGAGGAAGAGGGAACCACATTCAGGCTTGGAAGATTCTGTTACAATAGCTGTTACAATGAAAGTAGCCCTGACCTGTAAGGCATTGGCTCCTTCGTGTGGTCTGCCTTGTAGGGATGACAACTCTCCCCACAAAAACAGGCATGACAGCCTAGCCAAGAAGCACTATGTAGAGTGAAGTGACCAGGCTGAGTTTGTCTCTTGTTGACTCCATGGACACATCCATACAGTTTTTCCTGCAACAGCACAGAAACAGTTTGCTGGTTTCTCTCTTTAGCCTTCAGGCCTGGAATTCCTTGGCTCTTTCCAAACCCAATCTGGCCAGCTAAGTGTTGTCATTTACTGAGAAAAGAAGAGCATTTCTACTCCATATGGTCCACAGCCCTTAGGTATTCTTCACTGGCATTTGGTAAGGGAAAGGGCTAGAAATACCAGGGACGGGGCTAGGGAATGTTTTCTATCACATTTCTTTGAAAGTACTATATATTTTTATCATATCCAAACCTATATTTAGTGAGATCATGGAAATACGAGAGTACTAGGAAAGGAAACTTACTGAAAATTCCATGGACAGGAAAGGGAAAAGAACATACGAACCCAAACTTGCTGAGGCTGTTTTTGTACTGAAAATTTTATTTTCTGCTTCAAAATTCTTTGAGTTTTATGCAATGTTTTACTATGGTGGTCTTTTTTCTTTGGGTCTTTGACCATTATAAAGTCTTATCTATCCATTTATCTTTTTTTCTTTCTTTGGGGAGAGGGGCATTTGTCCAGTAGATTGGTGGAAGACACTCTTTTCAAACTCTCTTTTCACTCTGTAGAATGTTATATACAGGTAGTCCTCGCTTAATGACAATAATTGGGACCAGAATTTCCGTTTCTTAGTGAAGTGGTTTTTAGGCAAAACTTCACGTGACCATGTCACTTAGTGACAGCAGTTCCAGCAGTTCCAGTAGTCCCAGTTGTAGTTGTTAGGCAAGGACTTCACATGTCTCCTGCTTTATGAGAACTGCTGGCTCCATCCTGCTGCTTCCTTCCCAGCTGGGCCTGGTGAGCTCCCTTTGGCAGATGAGGCTCTGCTGCCCTGCCATGCTCACCCTCGTTTCAACTCCCCCCACCTGTCTCCCCCTCCCCCTTCTCTGCCCTTTTGGCCACTGTCAGCCTTACTAGTTAGACCAGACAGGAGACACAACAAGATGAGCTAATTCTACTTTACTGTAAAGCTACATTAACAGAACCTTCCAAGTCTGAAAGTACAATTCTCCTGCCATCTCCTTTACAGCCCGAGAAACTAGGGAGGGTCCCTTCTGAGCCTCTTGCCCCGCCCACTATCCAGCTGCGGGCTATGCTGTCTCTTATCTGATCGATCCCTAGGCAGCATTTCTTGGCCCTGCCTCCCAAGGTCTTTCCCACACACCATGACACCCAGCCTGCACTCTGCTGCCTACCCTTGCTATGCCCCCACTGCCCCCAGCTGACCTTTGCTGTCTTCTTCCTCCCACTGCTGGCCCAGGATCCAGGCACTGGACGAGGGCACAGCACCAGGATGCATGCGGCGAGTGTGGCAGGGCAGCGGAGCCTCATCTGCTGAAAGGAGCCCACTGGGCCCAGCCGGGGAGGAGGCCGTAGGTTGGAGCCAGTGGAGGAGGCAGGACAGCAGTGTGGGCCATGGCTCCCCAGGGGAAGGGGATGGCTGCCAGTGCTGTGCTAGGGCTTGCAAAGGGCTTGTGAAGGGCTTGCAAGGCCTGGCACAGCACTGACAGCCACTGCCTGCAATGCCACCCTGCCTCCCTGCCCTGCTGCTTCCTCCCCGGCTGGGCCTGGCGAGCTCCTTTTGGCAGATGAGGCTCCACCACCCTGCCGTGCTCGCCATGTGCATCCCCGGGCTGTGCCCTTGCCCAGCACCCGGATCCTGGGCCAGCAGCAGAAGGACGAAGATGACAAAGATCAACTAGGGGCGGCAGGGGGTGGCGTGGTGGGGGGAGATAGGCGGGTGGGGGGAGTTGTAGCTTACGCTGCAGTTGTCAATGCAGGCTGGTTGCCAAGTACCCAAGTTTCGATCACATGACCTCAGGGGCACTGCAACGGCTGTAACTTCAAGGACCAGTCATAACTACCATTCGTTCAGCACTGTTGTAATTTCAAATGGTTGCTGAACGAATGGTTGTTAGGAGAGGACTACCTGCATAGACATAGCCGCAGAATTTGTAAAAAAAAAATAAAAATGAATGTAATCAGATAGTTCACTTATATTCCATCTTTACTGGCCACACAAACATCCATCTAACGTTTGCAATATCCAGGCTAAAATTATTTTAAATTAATTATTCAGTATATTGCAGCAGTATGATTCATGTAAAATTATTTCTGTAACAGATAAGAACCATAATTTTGGAAATGCTTTTACTACTAAATGGGTCCTAAAAATAAATAGAAAATAAGCTGGGCGGAAGAGACTACTATAGGATGCAGAACTACATTAGTATAGCCTTTATAAAGTTTTATGCTTTCAATCCACTGTAGTTAACTCTTTACATTCCTTCTACATTCCTTTGCTTTACACCTCTTAGAACACAGAACATTTTTGTGTCCCATAGGGCTTGGCATATGATGGCCTTTTATTTCCTTTCCCAGAAATTCTTTGCGATTGTTTAAGGGATTTGGTTTAGCAAAAGGGACTGGAGTAGAGCTGGGTTAGCTCTTTGCTATGGGCCATGAAGAACATTATGGTCCTCCACTTCATCATATCTATGTGCAGAGTGGTTTTCAGCTTACAATTGTGGAAGTGTAACTCCTGGTTCATTGTTTCCTTAGATGAGCACTATGCCTGGATTGCCTACAAGGCCTTGCTTCTATGATATTGACCTGGATCCTGATACAGAACAAGTGAAAGGATTGTTTTGAAGGTACAAGCAAAAACACTGCATCAGGTGAGTGACTTACAGAAATGCCACAAGCCCCTTTTTCGAGAATGTTCTGTATCCAGCCTTCATGTTTTTAAGCCTTTCCTTCAAAGCTTCCTAATAAGAAAGGGGTAAAATAAAAATATGGGTTGCATTCTCTAGAAAATTACGACTATTTGACCAACAAGCATATGCTTTTCTTTTAAGTGTAGTATAGTTTATTTTAAAAAGCCTCAGGATGCGCTCACAACCAATTAAAGTCAGTGGCAAAACAGCTGTTAATTTTAACAATTCTGCATCGCACATGAAGTGTTGTTTGCAAAGGAGTTACACTTGCTAGTTATATCTATTCAGTTAGTACTTATCTCTGACTTGCCTGTATTCGTCTCACTACAAACAACCACAAAACTGATTATACATATAAGGTTATATAGTGAAACTGACTTATTTATGAGTCTGTGTGCAGATTTACCAAAAGATATATTCCACAATATTTATGCTCTGGTGCAGGATGTATAACTAAATCTGGCAGGTCCCACATCTTCCTGATATCCTACTTTCAGAGGCAGAACTTTTGGGAGGGAAGTCCATCCCTGATGTATTAGTAAGTGGTGGTAGGGAGCAGTGACTCTCCACCTGCTCCTATATAAAGGAAGCCCCAGATGCTAAGGTCACGTCCCGCAATCCAGCAGAAGTGGCAGGCACATCTCTGCTTTGGCTGCTGTTTACTGGAATGCATGCAAGAAGAGGAGTCATCAATCTTAACCATGTTACATATTTGCCCTTCAAGAAAAGTGTGTGATAACTAAGACATATCAATGCCCAAGATATTCCAACTTGAGCACCTGCAAATGCAGCTTTTGGCATTCTTAGCTGCAACATGTGTTCCATGATGAATGAAAACACTAAGGAGATGAAGCAGAATTGAACTGTCAAGTGCTTTTGTTAGGATGGTAGTTAGCAATCTCAATCCTACCATGACTTCCTCTTTCAGGGAAGGTGCAGAGCAGCCAACAAACATATACACGTTGTAAACAATCAAACAAACAAAGCAGAACTTGTCTGTTGCTACGATGTGTTGATCATAGAATTATAACATTGGAAGGGACTATGTAGTCCACAGAGTGGAGAGTCCACCCTCTGCTTGGTGCATGAATCTAAACTGAACTCTTCCTGACAAATGGCTATCCAACATCTGCATAAGTGCATTCCATGAAGGGGAGCCCACCAGCTCTCCAGGTGATAGGTTCTACTCTTAGACTGCTCCTACTGCTGAACATGTTTCTAACATTTAATCAGAATTTGCCTTCCTGCAATTTCAGCCCATTATTCTGTGTCCCATTCTTTGGAATGATAGAAAACAAAAGTTGAACAAAAGTTGACCTTCTTTTGTATGATACTCAGGTATTTCAAGAGTACTATGAAATGATTGCATATTCTCCTCCAAACATTCCTCATTCCTTCTATCTCTCTTCACAGAGCTATAACAATAGACTTACTTTACAAGTTGTACAGAAATACATGGTACAAAGAAACTTTATGTGATATATTATCCATATTTCCTGCAGCATTGATAATCCTAAAATGATTCTATCCATACTTTTACATTTATCATTTGAAGTTGGTATTTGTTCAATGTAGGTGACATTGTTGTGGTATTCTATGAAACAGGAAAAAATTAACGTAAGTGGTATATGAATATTTCAAGTAGGTATGTGAAAATTAAAATGTGGAACAGTTAAAAGTTTGTTTTGATTTACTTTTAATACAATCACATTAAAGATAATTTACCATCTGACACCTTTTTTAGAAAACCAAGACTCAATTATTTATACAATGAAAAAGAATCCTTAATGCTTTTTTTTTACTTCTACTTTCCAGAGCCTTGAAAAAATAAATAGCAGCTTCTGCACTTTCTGAAGCAAGAAACAAGAATGAATTTGAAGGATGCTTATAACTTATCATGGAATATTGTGATAGCCTAAAGCAGGAAAAATAAGCTAATCTTTAAAAACATTCTGTACTGACAAACCAAAGCAAGAACCAAAAAACTATACTGTTTCATTATAACCAGTGCAATGAAATGTTTTGCAGAACATGCTGTTGTTTACACACTGATTGTTTATGTTTATAGTAGATGTGGGGAATGAAAAAGGGTTGTATGCATAGTGATTTGGGGGGGAAAGTAGATGGTGAGTACTTGCTACTTTTAAGATGATATATTTGAACCAATATGCAAAATGTTGAGGTTAATGTCAATTAGGAAAGCAATAAGAAATGATGCTTTTGGGTATATTTAATCCATTTCATAGGCACTGTGCAGCTTTTTGCATTCAGCCATGGAAGCAACATAAAAATTAGCTGGAAATGTGTTACTTTGGGCACTGCTAGGCAGAAGTGGGGGGGGATGTCAAGTTATGGTTTCAAATGAGTACAGTGCTCATAATCTCATTGCTCTCATCAGCACTGTTTTCTGTCAAATAAGTTTGGAGTTAGTGCCTTGAACTATTTTGTTTGACTCTTATAGATATTCCAAATGATAACAAGCATTCTTTCATTTTACAGTCAATGGAAGTAAACAATTTATTGTGCAGTCTCCAACTTTAAAGAAATGTGCCATAGGTTCAGTCTGTCTCCTGGTAGAAGTTTTGCCCTTTTTTGGACAGAACTTTAAACTGAGCATTTGAAATATGAGAATGGAGACACAGAACCACACACTGTTATGTAAATTTAAGAACCACTGAAATTAACAAAACTGCACTGCTTTAAATAATACTTAGTGTAAGACAAATTAAAATACACTTGTTTATTGCAAAAATATTTCTTCCCTGCTATTTGGGGGATAATCAAACTCTCTGAGTTGCATCCAGTGCTGTAGAAGTTAGATACCATGATACCTGGAATGACTGAAGCTCTCTGGGAGAAAGAGTAATTAGGTATCCCTTCACTGTGTCTGCAGCTGACAATATTTTTTTCTCTATTGCTGTCAAATGCTCTTGCTGGGGGTTAGTAGCAAGGAGAAGCAGAAGTTCTTGTCTTGTGCTTAGAGCAAATTATATCACTACTAAATTTACATCTCAATTACATGCAAATAGAAGACATTTTAAATCAGAGATGAGAAACCTCTGACCAATGAGAAAGATTCAGCTAATAAGACACCCATTTTGGCTTGCCGAGGGTCTGCCTCATGCCTGAAACCCACCCTCACTTTATTCACTTTTTCCTTTACAAACATGGAAAAAAGTATTTGCTCCATTGTTCGGTTCTGAGGAAATTCTGCCTTCTTTTTCCCATATGCCTAGGAAGAGAAATAAGCCTGAATTCAATTTGCTTTAGCAGATTCCTGGTGTACCATTATATAAGGACTAGGCATTAAATGGCCTTTGTAAATAAGCCAGAAACACCCGAACATTCATTTTTGTCATGTTGATTAAAGTTTATTTAAACAATCCAGGAATTCGGTACATAGTAAATTAAATTCTAGTTTATTCCTCCTTTTGGAGGAATAGAGAAGTCCAAGGCTTCATGTGGGATCCTTTCTGTTCATGCATACAGCCTAAAATTAATGATTTAGCATTATGTTCGCAGACAATACTTCAGACTTCAATATATTTCAAAAGGGACTATTATTCCTCATTGCTGCTGATGATTATCTCAGAATACACCAAAATGCACTTGTGTTTCTAGTTTTTACTGAATAGAGAAAACAAATGGCATTTCCTCCAGGAAGATACTTTCCTCTTTGGTTCAATTAGATGCTCTACAATCTAGAGTAGGACATAAAATATGTTAAGCATCTGAAAATAAACTCATTTTAATCCTCGAAACTACTTGGCTGGCATTTGTGACAGTTGAAATTCATTCATTTTGTCAATAATAACTTCATCTGATTGCAAAAGCATAACTCTTGTGGAGTAGATAATATGGTTCATTTTCTGCATTCTGATTAAGTAGCACTGGATTCATTAGTGGGGCAGATGTTATAATAAAAGACAAAAAGCGGGGCTTTGTCTAGTGGTCTATAACAGTGTTTCTCAACCTTGGCAACTTTAAGGTGTGTGGACTTCAACTCCTAGAATTCCTCATCCAGTGTGCTGGCCAGGGAATTCTGGGAGTTGAAGCCCATACATCTTAAAGTTACTAAGGTTAGGAAATACTAGTCTATAACATAATAATATGTAAACAGTATTAGGGAAGTGAAAGCAGATGTCAGTTAGAATGCAAATACCTCCAGCAATGCAATCATTTTTTTAAAACAAAACCTAGCATTTCACTTGCTGGTAGCCCTAACTCAGACGGCCCACTAAATCTTCACCTGTCCTTCAGACAGGCAGGGGTGGGGAGAAGAACAAAAAATAGAGTTGTGAGCTACTCAAGCTACAGCTTGCGTGTTATGGGTAAAGCTGCAGCCTTAAATATGTTTACAAGAGAATGAACCCCACTAAACGCAATGGGTATTCCTGAGTTTATACATTGAGTAAATTCTGCTGGTGGGGCTACTTAGTTACCTTTAAGTAGACATGTTTGGGACTGATTTACATCTTTAACTTCAGCTGTCATTGCTTACCTAAATGACTGCAAGACGTTGATTAAATCATCCTGCATAATTAAAACATTCAGTGCTTTAGTAGGAGAAGATACGAAAGTTAAATCATTATTTTTCATAAAATAGAGACGCCATGACTGACTAGCTTAAAAGCTACCTTCAGATTCCAGATTTTTATTAAACTAATTCTGTTCTATGGTAGGTACATCTGCTTGGTGAAATAAAAAAAATGTAATAAAAATAAAATGGTAATATAAATTTTATTACATTCAGTTAAAAAAAGTATAAATTGAATTTAACAGGAGAGAAACTGGAAAATAAGGCTACTGGTTTAGAAGCATCTGATGACAAAACAAAGGCTATGGGACAATTGCACAATGTGAGTTTCCAGTCATTCTGTTTACCTAACAAATCAGCTAAACTGAAATATTTCTACAAGCCTGGTCATAATAGCAACTCCCGGTTCAGTAATCCAAACTGTAGCATTTTCTATATACACACTCAAATATGAGTGAGTTCATGGGCATTTGAAAAAGGAGCGGGGGTTGTGTGTAAAAGCTCAAATATTTATTCACAAAGTAAACTTTTTTTCATTCAAAAGGTTTTAAGGACATTTGGAAGAAATTAACTTGAATAAGCTGTCATACAATTAAGAGCTTGGCAAAAGAAATGGGCTTAGCAGCCTGTGAGTTTGAAAAGAAGGAAAGAGAGAAGGGATCATTTACTGGATGAACAAAATGTTCATCACTTACATTGGTTTTAGTCTTGAAAAAAAAAGACCCCAACCATTATTTTCTGTATGCAAGTCATATTATTTAATTCATCAGCAGAGTAGGAATATAGTTTTCCTCTGGATTTCCAACATTCCTTACAGCTTCTGCTGTTTCACAGACTGGTTAAAAACTCAAGCCTTCAAACAACACACATAGCTCAACCTTTCTGAGTCAAAACAGGATTTAAGGGCAATCACCAATTCCTTTTCCCCCTTCTGTTTCTGAAGAGGGAAGATGTTCTTGCTTATCTTTTAGGCTGTAGGAATCATATCCCACAGATACACCTGATTAAAGTTTTTCTCACTAAAAAAATACAGAATCTGAAGTCATCCAATGAAACTAAATGGTAGGAGATTCAGGTCACTTCTATAAATAGCTATACAAAGGAACTAGTCAAAATTGGAACATAAAACTACAGTAGCTACTCCTAATGAGTATATTGCCTCCCATAATGAGCCAATAGAGCTCCTTTTGATACTGGTTGCTGGAAAACCTAAGTGAAAAGGTGCTAAATGTTATTTATAGTCTTCCCTTTGGCATGTCATTTGTCACGGTAAGTGAATTCATGGTTTACATTACCTTGATGATTTCATTTATACTGAAAATTGTCTTTAGACTTGAAGTTTATTCATGTCTACTAAAGAAAGGAGACTTAACAGAGTATACAAACTATTGTACAATATTCTTATTTTCACATGCTAGCAAAATAATGCTTAGGGTTGTCCAACATAGATTAGAGCCCTACATGGAATGGCAGAGGTTCAAGCTGGCTTTAGAAAAGGTCAGGGAACATGAGACATTATTGCTGATGTTTGCTGGATAATTGAGAGAGCCAAAGAATATCAAAAAGAAGTCAGCATGAGCTTAACTGATTATGGAAAGGCCTTCAGTTGTGTTGACCATGTCAGTCTATGGAATGTGCTTAGAAAAAGGGGAATCCCAGAACATCTCATTGTCCTCATTCAAAACCTATACACAGGTTAGGAAGCCACAGTATGAACAAAACATGGCGAAACAGACTGGCTCCAGGCTGGCAAAGGAGTGGGACTCCCATTATTTATTAAACCTATTTGTGGAATATATATTGAAGGAATCTAGACTGGAATAAGATGAGTGTGATTTTAAAACCAGAGGAAGAAACATCAGTAATCTCTGCCATGCTGATGGTGTGCTCTGATGGCTGAGAATGCAAGGGATCTGCAAACTACAGTAATGGAAGTCAAGGAGCATAGTGGGAAAAAATGGGACTAAGATTAAATATAAAGAAGACCACACTAATGACAAGCGGTACAGCAATCAGCCTTAGAACTGATAATGAAGGTACTGAAGTGGTGGATAGCTTCTGCCTTTTAGGATGAACTATCAACTGTAAAGGAACTAGCAGTCAAGAAATACGTTGCAGACTAGCACTTGACAAGATATGCAGATGCCGGGATGTGTCCTTACCTATAAAGATCAGAATGGTACAGGGAATGGCTTTTCCCAGTGAGACTCTGTGGAAGTGAAAGTTGAACTTTAAAGAAGGATCGAAAAAGTATTGATGCTTCTGAACATTGGTGTTGGAGAAAACTCCTGACAATACCATTAACGGCCAAGAAAACAAACAAATGGATTATTTTACCTGACACCTCTCCTCAACTCAGCTGAACTACCAGCTGAGCTGTTTTAGGATATAGATTTAGTATTCTTCCAAAAGTGTTCAGAAATAAAGCAAGTAACAGGTTGTCAGTGCAGAGAATCACTACACCAGTGAACTACATGGATAGCTTGAACAGTAGCTAAAGCAGTGTTTCTCAACCTTGGCATCTTTAAGATGTGTGGACTTCAAGTCCCAGAATTCCCCAGCCAGCTGGGCTAAAGTGTCCAGTCCCAGACCTCCCTGAACCCCAGAGCAACAACTGGTGGATGTTTTCTTGCCAGTATGTGATACTTGGTGGGAGGAGAAATGCAGGCAGTGGACTCTACCAATTGCTGCCCCTTAACTTCCCATCTTGAAATGACAAGGACAGCATCAGCTGCCAACTAACTTCACTACTGAGGTAAGAGAGGGCTTGGCCACCAGGTCAGTACAATTTATGTTGACATGCTTTTCTGCCTGTTCAAGCACTGGAGGAAAGCACATTTAACACAGTTAAATATAGTTTTAGGACAGATAGTAACAGCCTCTGAGAATAATGCTATCAGGTGTCTATGTTTCTGAGCTATCTACAAGTTCCAGGAGCCCCAGCCTGCTCAGACAAATGCTACGGCATGCTGGCATCATCTGCAGGGCCACTGCTTCACCACCATAGATCCCAAACAAGGGCCAACAGCCACGACCAGATACAGAATGTCATTCCTTGGCCCAAGAGAAAAGCATCTCACTGTTGACACTCAAGATCCTGCGCAAACAAGCTTCCCTCTTCCCGTCCTGCCTGTTAGCCTTCCTCAGCCTGTGGTCAGGAGGATCTGCTGGAATAGAGTTTTCAGGCTCCCAAATCTTTATGTTGCAACAGTTGAATACAGCTGCCATTCTGTAAATGGTTAGAATGGAGAGCAGTTCATTTAACCAGATGGAATGAAAGCAGCTAATTTAGTAGAATTCACAAAGGTGTATGCTGTATTACACTTGGTACTGTTTAAGGAGTCACAAAATTCATAGCTACTGTTAAACAGTCCTATTTAAAAAATTAAAGAAGGGAGGGACTGGTGGAAAGCTCATAAACCATCTTTTTTATGCTTGCATATTTGTAGCAAATGTAAATATCCCTTCATCCCAATGGCAGATTTCTTGGAATGCCTGTATGTGTGCTAGCATGAAAATACCTGGCAGATCTAATCTTTCTAAAGCTTGGATAGCTACAAGGCAAACTGCAGAAGCCAAATACACAATTGCTTCCTGCTTTGTTTAAACATTGAGCCAATCACATAAAGTGTACTGGCCTCAGTATACAAATGGTGGCTGTTGATATATATCTTCTCAAATCAGACACTGGCATTTGTCAGATTTACACTTAGGTCATTCTATATGGTTGTACAGAAACCTTGAAGCTGTGCCAGAATCCTGCAGCTGTCACTAGTGCAAAATAAACACACATGATAAATGGCTTGTTCACAGATAGCTACCACTGAGCATGTAGGCTTATATCTTGCTTAGCAGTTGATTAATATGGAAAAAGTCAAGTCCTGAATGTAGTTATAATTCTGTGGGGGACATCACAAAAGTAGTTACATTGCTAAAATACTGTGGTTCCTGTTCTACATTTTGGCCTAAATCTTGTTTGTTACAATTCAGGGTGAAAATGTTCTTCCTCCTGATATCTCAGGATGGTACTTTTGTATTATTATCAGTGCTTATATTATCTTGTGAGTTTTATTCCTCATACTTAATCTATTTTTAATATTGCACACCACTTGGAGATGCTTGGAATTGATTATCCATTTTTTAAATAAAGAATTAAAGAAAATTATGGTAGGTATTTATATGAGATCTTTTAAGTTTGAAAAAGTAAGATAATCTATTACTTGACAGCTAATCATACACATCTGGACAGCAAATTTTGGACATTCATTGAAGAATATGTAACTTTGGATGTCAGGGGACTGATGCTACAGCCCATAAACTATAGAATAAAAGTCTATCCACCCTGCCTTTATTGAAAATCAGCTCTCCCCAGATACTGAAGTTGCTCATATCCTTAGTATTTTAAGTGTTTTAAAAAATCCGAACAAACTGTTCTTCTGAGATGTTAAACCTATGGGTGGGCTGGACCACTTCAGACAAATTTCCAGGACAAACACATAAAAATACTCTGGTATATAGACAAGCATAACCATTAACATCTTAAAAGACGTTTGACAGCTGGTTTAGTTCATTATTGGCATCTCATTTGCTGTTATGAGAAAAGGCTCCTCCAGATGAGGTAGATTCATGAGTGGCCCTGGGAGGAGAGTCAACTGGCATACATTGATATGCACAGAAAGTTGCTGAACTCATCTTTGTGAGAGGCCCATGTGTGCAGAGGTAGATCTAAAACTCACAAATGTAGCCCACCCTCAATAATGTTTTGAACATTTGCTAACAAGGAATCTAAGCTAAGCTCTCTTTCCCAACATGTTAGCAATTGATGTACAAGATTTAGTTATTTAAAATTATTTTTGCAGAAGAGTCTTCGTCACAAATCTGTTCCCACCTACAGCACGGACTCGATGTTGCTATAATCTCTGTGAGAAACTAGGCTTTGGAATGCTGGACTATTAGATAAACCAAGTATTCATTCTTCTGAACATGTTTATGGCACAAGGCCCACAAATGAATATTTTTATCCTATTTATAAGTTTCGTTGTTTGTTGCAGAAGTGAAGCAGAATGATACTCGCAATGGTTTTGACCAATTTTGGTGAGTCTCTATTATTATATAAAATGCAAGTATGTAAACTGCACAGTCATGATGACCAGCCAAATAACAGCAGAGTTAAAATTGTAACTCTAATTTTTGTGATGTAATCTCTAGAGATTGATGCTGTGACTTAATGTGTGGACAGCTGAAGGAATTAGCAGCATCACTATGGCTATATTCACACAACTTGGTAGCCCATGATTTGCTTAACAATAATTTGTGTGAGAGAGCCAGTTTGGTGTAGTGGTTAAGCCACCAGGCTAGAAACTGGGAGACTGGGGGTTCTAGTCCTGCCTTAGACACAAAGTCAGCTGGGTGACCTTGGGCCAGTCACTCTCTCTCAGCCCTAGGAAGGAGGAAATAGCAAACCACTTCCAAAAAACCTTGCCAAGAAAACTGCAGGGGCTTGTCCAGGCAGTCTCCGAGAACTGGACACAACTGAATGGATTAAAAAAAAATGTGTGAACCAAGTCTATATATTGGATGAGAAATGGAATTAACTACAAATGAGCCTTTTCAACATACTACCAACTGCAGGAGCAGGATTTGCACCCTTCAAAGCATGTACACATTTCTACTTTTGCCTTCCCTTGAACTCAGGAATGAGAAAATGCTCAACCTGTTCTCAAGCCTCTACATAGATAATGCTATTAATCGGGACTCAGACTGGATTAACTGTATTTAGTTGTAATCTTGACCAAGATTATTTTCTTCAAAAACATATAAAACAAACCAGCCTTTACAATTACTTTACTATTAAAGCAACAACTTCAATTAGGCTTAGTTTATGGATAGGCATTTGGTTCACAAACTGAAGATTCATGTTATAGTAATGAAAGTCAGGGTAGAGGAAAAATATAGCAGCAGCAGTGTGTACATACTACAAATTTACTATGTACAGCATCCAGAATCATTTAGAGTTGGGCATTTTAAAATGTAAATGGATAAATTAAAAAATGCACAACGCCTACCTTGTTAAGTTCAGAGGATAGGAAAGAAACAATGACTCATGTTGTTCTATTTACTAATAGAGCTACCATTTTAATGCTAATTAAATTTTACTGACATCATGAGATCTAGAAAGTATAAACTCTCAACCACGAGTTAAATATGCTGTTACAAGATGCAAAGGAAAAAGGAGAACTAGGTCTATCTGATTTGAAACTGTATTTTGCAGCTTGCTGTTTGGTTTGGATGAAAGAGTGGGTGCTGCTGAGAAACAGAAGGCTTTTGGAGTTAGAAGGACATGACCTAAGAATTGGGTGGCATGGGTGTTTGTGGTCTGATAAAGTCAAGGGTACTGTGGATTTTAAAAAATCATTATGTTAGACTTGCCATATTGAGCATATGGAATAAAGACAAACCCAGGTTGTGCCCAAAAACACCTTTGTGGCTCTCAGTGCAAGAAGCATTTTATAGATGAGAAATAAGAGTGGCTAACTTATTGTGAGATACTAGAATTTTGTCAAGGGGAATGTAAAATAAAATCAAGAGAAGAACTGGTGGCAGAGGGATATAGTTGTCAATGGTTTTCTTATTTACAATTATTAGAAAGATTTAAAGTAGACAAAATAATTTATGGTTTTGACATTGTAAGACTGAGTTTGAACAAATTATGAACATGTAATTGCTAAAATGTATAAACTTCTATTGAAATTTGAAACAGAAGAACGTATGAATGAATGTATGATAAAGTGGGCTAAAATTTTTGGTTATAATATACAGATGGAACAATGGGAAAATATGTGGTTGAAAGAATTGAAATTTAAATTATATTATAATCTTAAAGATAATTTTTATAAAATGATGTACCATTGGTATATGTCACCAGATAAATTGTCTAGAATGTATAAAGGCACTTCAAATTTATATTGGAAATGTAAACAAGAAGGGACATTTTATTATTTAGTGGACATGTAAAAATGCTAGAAAATTCAGAGGATTTTAAAGATTAATATATAATTGAAACCAAAGGTTTTTCTTTTGGAATTGATGGACAAACAGTTGGAAAAAAATCACAGAACTTTATTTTTGTACATGTTAACTGCAGCAAGATTATTTTACGCACAAAGATGGAAAGATTTGGTACTATCCACAATGGAGGAATGGTTGGTGAAGATGATGGATCTTGCTGAGATACTGTAGCTAAATTAACTTCTTTGATCAGAGAAAAGATAATTTCTACATTTATTGCTGACTGGAAACCCCTTATAGACTTTTTGCATGAAACAGAAAAAAATGAATTTATGATTGATGGTTTTGATGATTAGACAGGATAGATTATAGAAAGAAAAGAATTATGTTGTAACCATAGAGTAAGAGGTAAATTTATAATTGTACTTATAAGTGCTGTAAAGAAGATCAGAAGCTACTTCTTTGTACCTTTTTTTCTTTCTTTTCTATTTTTCTTTTACTTTTTTCCCTTTCTTGCACTTTTAGCTTTCTCTTTTATTTCTTTTTATTTACTTTTTCTTACTTTTTCTTAGTTTGCATTAGTTTTTATTTTCCTTTTTTAAAATCTTTAATAAAAATTATATATACTCTGTGTTTGTATGTGTATGTATATATCATAAATATATCATAAATTCTCAAAAGAGATTAATTTTAGTGTTTGTCTATTTTCTAAGTCTGAAGAAGAATTAATAAAATAAAAGTGGTTTATTTGCTGCTGGCAGTCTTCACATGGGGGATGGACTGTTGAAGCTAACAGTGGAGATGACTGTAATAATAATACCAATAATCAAAATAATTGTCACACTTGCATGATGGAAGTAATGATTATTGTAGAAAGATAGAATGCTGGAGTTCTCTAGGCTGCCTAGCTAAGAATCTACAATAATGGATTTACAAGGACATGAAAGTTCAGGTAAGTTGGCTTAGTAGAAAAGGTTGCATAACCATTATAAAAGAATTCTAGCAATGGCTGTGAAAAAAAATGCAGTTTACAGTGAAATTAAGATTCAAATTCTTGCATCTCTTTCTTCTGTCCATATGATGCAAAGGCTAGAAGCCTCTCTCTTTTGAGCAGAAGTTATGGTTTCCACCCGTTTCTTATTTTGATAACAAACTGAACTGGCATCAGGCTGTTTGCTTGTAACCATCTGAAATCCGGCTCTCACACTAGAGATAAATCAAATCAATAAATACCACACTCCCTTCCAGAAGCGTCTCTAGCTGGTTCAGTCCAATTCATGCAAACTGCTGGTTAAATCATTTCATATCTTCCCAGGCTTCATCTTGAGGGTGTCATATTGAAACCTAGTGCTGCATCAGCATGTTCACTCCAGGTAGCCTGAGAAATGCAGCTCATTTGCCACAGAAACAAATGCATCTCAGTTGCAGGAAGACGTCACCTCATGAGGTAAAGCTATGTGCTGTGCTGTGCTTTCCTATTCTACTCTACTCTACTCTACTCTACTCTACTCTACTCTACTCTACTCTATTCTATTCACTTTAATCAAACCTTTAATAGAATGCTAAAGACCTTTCAATGGGGACAGGAAATAAGCACTTTAAAGGAAGCAGAAACAGAGAGCAGGTTGACAAAATATGGTTGGATTGGTTGTTGCCTAATTTAGATAATATTCCTGCTCCTTCCCATGATGGAAGTATGATCGCTGTCAAAGGGCTACTACTGTATGTTCTAGTGCTGAATGAGAGAAAAACATAGAAGTAGTTTTTTAAATGTTTATTGGAATTATAGTATTCAGCCTTCGTAGTGGTACCTCCTAAATAAATTGGATTTTTTAACATACAAGCTAGCCAATTCCTTCTGGACCTAGATAACTTCTCTAAAACACAGTTACAGCACCTCTATGCTTAAATGTATCTTAACACAGATATTTTGCAGCGAGGATCAAAACAGACAAGATGGCTGTGGCAGAAGTACAGCCAAAGCCCCACCCCTTTGTACAGTGTGAGACACCAATGCACATACAAAACTGGTGGGGACTAGATTGGATCCCATTACTGCAACCACCATCTTGCCTGTTTCGACCCGTTCTTCAGATAGATAAACAGACTGACAGATAAATGCACATACATACATTTGTCCCTTCAAGGAAATTTTGACTCCTGGCAACTGCCTGGACATGTCCCTGCAGTTTTCTTGGCAAGGTTTTTCAGAAGTGGTTTGCCATTGCCTGCTTCCTGGGGCTGAAAGAGAGTGACTGGCCCAAGGTCACCCAGCTGGCTTTGTGCCTGAGGCAGGACTAGAACTCACAGTCTCCTGCTTTCCAGCCTGGTGCCTTAACCACTCCGCCAACTGGCTCTATTCAAAGGTCCTCAGTTGCATTATTTCAGCAGTACTTAGCAGCAGCTCATACTTTAGGCCAATGTTAATTGCAGAAATTGGGCAGAAAGAGAAGTTGGGGGTTGGGAAATTGCAGTCATATGATGAATTCACAAAAGAAGGGAGAAAGGGCATTATGATTGTTTCTAATGGATGGAGCCTTTATTAAACCTTTCTTAAATTTAAACAATTTCATTAAACTGAGTAATATTACAAATCCCAAACCAGTAACTCAGACTTCATATAATCAAATGGCATCAGATGACTGTACTGGACAGCAGAAACTATTGGTCTAATATTTAAACTCAAATCTGGTAGATCGTTTTCTTTGTAAAAAAATTTAAAGGTTACCAGATAAATATAGAATTGTCCATCTTCAGGCTTTGAATACACTCCTCTGAAAGAGCTATTGTCCATACTCTTGATAATGAGATTTTTTATAGACATTTAGATACCCCAGGAAAGTTTTCCAATTGAAGTTTTCTGCTCTTTCCACTGCAAGGCACGTTCTGATTAGATCTTTATGTTGTAAGTGCTTTACTTTGTTTATAAAATAGTGGCTATAAAATAGTAGCTCCACAGTATTCAACAGATTGCCAGTCATTTTGGATTAATAGTCTAAAATCCCTTTCTAGAATTCACCAGAGATCATTCAGGACAACAGACCCATATTTGCAAAATATTTCACCTTTAATGGTAATATTAGTTGTTTTTGATTTTAAAAAATCTCATCAGATCTTGAGATTAATTTCCCCCTTTCCAATAAATTATTTATTTTAAATATGCTCTTTCCCTCCAACTTTAAATTGTACTTGTTTTTGTTGCAAAATTAGATATTTTGAAGCATTGAAAAAAGCATTGAAGCATTTTTTAGCATTGAAAACTGTTGGGGCAGAACAGCCATTTCCTGAGGTCAAAATTATAATGTGGCATCATAGAAAGGACTAGCAGTGTTATTAAAATACCTATTTTTAATTTTCATAAATGGAAGTGCTTCTGCTAGGAACACTGTAGCATACTGCTCCAAATTCAGAATTGCAAACCCTCCTTTATTAATTCAAGAGCAATACCATGCAAAATCAACCAATCTAAGGAATTTTTCCTTCTTTATAAATGTATTTATAAAGTCTGCCAAATTTGTAATTTATTTGCAGTATAGTGGGGCAAATTGGAATCATGTGGGAAAAAAAATTAGACCTGGGTAAAGCCATCATTTTTTGTTGCCTCCAATTCACCAAACACTGAAGATTTTGCTCCCCCTGTTTTTTTTAAACAGCTATTTACTAGATGTAATTTCTGCCAATTAATTGTATGAGAACTTTAGGGGCCATTCTGCCCAAGAATTTAAATCAGAAACAATATTGTAGCAAGTTAACGACTCTCTGAATATGGATTGGTATGAAGGCAAAGAAGTCAGATGTATAAATTATTTTAACACCTCTATTAAAAACTGAAAACCCTCTTTTAATTTTTATTTTTTTTATTAATACTGGCATTTTCTTCACAGAAGTTGAGAAAAACAATAACCTAATGGCTCCAAATTAGCTACTACTATATATCCCAACATTAATAACCATTACTTTTATGTCTGTGTAATTCCTAATTAGTTTTGGAATGCCAGACACTGGAGGTGAGCAGCCATTTTAAAAGTGCTTTTTAGCATTCTTGAAACACTTCATGAATTGATAAAGGAGGAAAGTCCTGGTAAGGAGGAGGAAAGGGGATGTTGCTTTTGTTTGCTTCCCTGCTTGGGGTTATGGTATCTTTGAAAACTAAAATAGAGCCCAAGATATTAAAAGTAATCAATGAAAAAGTGATACACCTCCCATTTGCTACTGGAAAATTGGTTAATTTTTTAAGGATGGTGTTTAGGACGGTATGCATAGAGTAGCCCTAATCTGATTTCCTGTTTACTGAGAGCCAATACACTGTGGGAGACTTCTCTTTCTGTCTCTGATCAGTCTTCAAGTCCCATCACAAGAGCAGCAGGAGAGTCCAGCTTGCCTGGGCTGATTCATTCAAATCATATGCTTGTTATGTAATCAATTGTTCAATTAATCACTGATTAACAGATTAATGTTTTCAGCCATAATTTGAACTATCCATTTTTTTTTCAATTTGCTAGTAAATAAGAAAAGGTAATAACTCTTCCCATGGAAAGTTGGATTATTAATGAATGCAATCCACATGCTGTGGCTTCACTCATACATAGAAATCAGAATCAGATGTTTCTGTGCAATAGTTTATGGATTGGAAGAATCTGCTTTATATTGTTGCAGTTTCTCTCTTTTTGTTTTGATGCACCAAGGGAGATAAGCAATTATTTAAATTCTAATTGTTTAAATAATAATTGTATTCCTTCCTCCTTCATATGATATTCAACTCAATGTTTTGGATACCTTAGTGAAAATAGGAAATTTTTATCTGAGGCCACTGGATTGTGCCCAACACAGTTCAAGCTGGAAGGGCATTTTTTAACTCAGACATACATACACACATACATACATATATCACAACATCTTTTTTTTTCAAACTAAACATCCATGGAATGAGTACCCACATTTTATCTTTATAACAATATCACTGTGCATTTCTTGTAGAACATCAACAGAGGCTTCAGGAGATTGTCAGTGGCAAAAGTTTCCAACAGGAATGCAGAGAATGTAAATGTGCAACTGTTATTAACAACTGAGTATGAGAAACATAAGGCAGGAAGACACAAACAAAGAGACAGGAAAAAGGGTGTTGGATTTGAACTGAGAGGTTAAGTTCATACCATTCAGTGACTATACCAGCTGTTTGTACTAGCTCTTGTACCTGTTACAATAAAGATTTAATTCCTAGCCATGTTGTTCAAGTCTCTGAGAAACATATATATGTCTGAGTTAAAAAATGCCCTTCCAGCTTGAACTGCGTTGGGCACAATCCAGTGGTCTCAGATAAAAAATTCCTATTTCCACTAAGGTGCCTGCCTTGAGGAGTGTAAGGTAAAGGTAAAGGTTTCCCTTGACGTAAAGTCCAGTCGTGTCCGACTCTAGGGGGCGGTGCTCATCTCCGTTTCTAAGCCTTGGAGCCGGCGTTGTCATAGACACTTCCGGGTCATGTGGCCAGCATGACGACTCGGAATGCCGTTACCTTCCCGCCGAAGCGGTTTCGAACCGCCGACCTTCCGATCGACAGCTCAGTGGTTTAACCCGCAGGAGTGTGACAGTGGGCAAATTTGAAATAGCTGTCCATATGAGCTGAATATGTGCATTTGTGTATGCATGTGTGTGTGTGTGTGTGTGTGTGTGTGTGTGTGTGTGGAGAGGGAGAAGGAAATAATTTAGTGTAGTGGTTAAAGGCACTAAGCTAGAAGCCAGGAGATCGAGAGTACTACTCCTAATTCAGGCACAAAAACCACTGGGTGACTTTGGGCCAATCACTCTCTCTCTCAGCCCTAGGAAGTGGGCAAAGGCAAACTACTTCCAACATGTATCTGCCACTTCTAAAAACAAATATTTATCTTCTATAGCATGGGGTTAAATACATCTCCTAGGGTTCCAGAAAGCTTTGAAAACCTGGCTTTGGTCCCAGGCCTGGGGTTGATGTTTATTATTTGTCTAAGGCCGCTGTTTTGTTTTGTTGATTTTGTTATTTATTAGATCATTTTAGTCTGGACTGTCCATCTGATTTAATTTTTTTGGCTGTTTTTATGTTTTTTTCTGGTTTTGTACTTCACCCAAAGTCCATTGCAGTTGGGTGGCTAATAAATTTAAATAAGTAAATAAATAAAATCTGGTTGGATAGAACCTACCATTACACAAATAAATGCTCTTTTTGTTTGCAGGAAAAAAAACAAGATTACATGGAGGTGACAGCTTTCACTGACTTCTCCTTCCCCAGCACCACTTCTTACGTGATTCTAGAGAGTCTCCTAGCTCTCTGAAGCAACTTCGATTCACATGCAGAGAGAACAAGAAAAAGGATAAATATCACCACACCACCCCTTCGTCCAATGCAATCCAGAATGTTCTGAGCGCATGGTTTTGCTCCAACCCTTTCATAACATATTGCTAATCCATGGTTAAAGGTTCATCCATGTTGGATAAACATGAACTACCTGATAGCAGCTTAGAATAGAATTATGAATACAGTATTTTTTAAAAAAGCATGTTTTATTGTATGATGATGATGATTTATTACATTTATATGCTGCTCAACTCCCAGTGACTCATGATGTGCCAAAACTTGAACAAGCAAAATAGTAGGTACTGGGCCTAAGTTTGCACTTCTATGCACATGTACATACATGTGCATAGAACTGTACTATGTACAATTAAATTTAAATTAAATTTGTACAATGTACAAATAAAATGTACACATGTACATACATACATACATACAAAGAAGTCTTACTGGAATCAAAGGGATTTCTCATTGGTTGTGCTTGGACAACACACTAAACATTTTATTGTGCACATCAGTTTAATGAAATGTTGTATATTGTGCACTGAAACCTAAAACCGCCACCTGTTGGCATGGATGCAAATCAGGCTTTGCAATGTAGACATGTTGGTTACAAAACCCAATTTGTATGAATCTCAAAGGGTGGCTGCATCTGCTTCAGGTGACCTGGTACATCACAAAACTTGGTGAAAGTTGAACATGCTGTGGGGCAAGTAGATGGCAGGTCCATGCTCATTAACCCCTTTTTTTGCATAGTGCGTCTCATGATCACAAATAGTATATACAGATGGAACTGGTATATTAAATTTCCTCTTGAACAAAAGAAAATGAAAGTATATCTTTATATTAAGCAAAACTTGGGTTTCTGTGAGGCTTAGTAGTATGCTGCATCCATTTTTTTTAAAAAACTCGTATTTTATATATAGGGTGAGGACATTTGAACAGTTATAAAGAAAGCCTGAATAACATATTTCTGACCAAAGGATGCCATGAAAAGCATTGATTATCAAAGCTGATCTACAGTTCACTCATTTGGCAGCTAGGAGAAATAACTTTATAGCAATTTTGCTTATTTGGAGAAAACATCCTTCAAGAAATTCTCAAGAAACTGGGTGACATGATTTTGTTCAACAACTTACAAGACAACCAATTTTTTTCAAACAAAACACAGCCAGTTATGTGCAATACATGGTCTGTTTAAACTACAGCAATATGTGAGAAAGCTGAAAAGGTTTTGTTTTTTCTAGGGGCCTCTGGGGCAAGAGGTCAAAAAAAGTCAAGATGGTGTTGCAACCATGCAATTGATGCCTCCACCTTCTCTTATGTGCATTGCAACAAACATAAAGCCGGGGTGGGACATAGATCACTTTGTCACAGATGCCATCTTGATTTTTTTACATCCCGGTAGAGGCCCCTGATTTCTTCAGTCATCAGGTTTAGTGAGCATGTAGGACAGCGTTTCTCAACCTTGGCAACTTTAAGATATGTGGACTTCAGCTCCCAGAATTCCCCACCCATCATGCTAGCTGGGGAGTTGTGGGAGTTGATGTCTACAATCTTAAAGTTGCCAAGTTTTGAAAAACACTGGTGTAGGACATGCCATATACAAAACACCTTTTTGGTTTTAGAGAGAAGCCTATTGTGTCTTTCTAAGAACGTCATAAGAGAACACAAAAGAGGAAGTGCCCAGGCCAAAAAAGAAATGAATAGAAATACAAAGATCTGTGTGATGGCCATGCATCTATACCGTCCTCTGGCTTGGGAGGCATTTTAGGATTAATGAGTAACTCATTACACTGAAGATCTGCTCAGAAGCTTTTGCTGCCTTTTGTCTTGTCTTTGTCTTTTGGCTAGGCTGGTTGTGCCTTTCTTCTTGTCCATTTAACTAAAGTAACAAGGACCAAGAACAAGGCACTGGGAGGGAGGGAGGTCAATAAGCTAGAAATCAGGCCACAAAATGCTCCAAACTTGAAATGGAGCTAATTTATCGAGTGAAAGGCAAAGAATTGCAGACTGAGAACAAGAAAACCTACATACATGAAATAAGGAATAACATAAAATACCATTTTCTTGCTCTTCCTATTAGAAACCCTATTACCTGATTTGCACACTTCATTAAGCCATGGGTTTGTTGAACCATGGTTTATTGGACAAACCACAATGACAAAGTTCATATAACATACTAAGGCAAAGCCAGACTGTGTCATGGTTTAGTGAATGATGTGAAGCCAATTAATATGAAACCCTGGTCGGCTCATTTAAAGGACAGGTTCTCCAGAAATTAAAAAAAGTGTGTATGTGTAATAGGGATAGGCTTTTATCTCTCCGGGCCATGATTCTGAACTGCCAATTCTTAGTTGTGACCATTCCAACTATCAGTAGGAGTGGGCCGTCTTCTCTCCCTTACCTGCCACTCTGAAAACAATTTGAAGGAACAGTGAATGTTTAGCTTGGAAAAGACAAGACTGAGTGGGAAATTAAAGCACACTTTAAATATCCGAAAAGATCCCACACAAAGAAAGTCAAAAACGGTTGCATATTTTTCCAGAATGCAGGATGTGAAAAAGCAATTCACATTAAGAGAAAGTCAGATGCCAAATCAGTGTTAGAAGAAACATCCTAACTGTGAGAGGCATTTGACAGTTGAACTAATTACCAGCAGAGATAGTGAGCTCCCATTCACTGGTGTTGTTTTAGCTTTGTTGAGATTAATACTGGAACGAGAAGGCTTGTAGGCAGAGATCCAAGGACACAGTTCTTGATAAGATAGGTTTATCACAGAAAGGGGATCCTTTTGAACTGCAAGTCCAGTGTTTAGAATACCAAGCAGCGAGACAGTATCGAATCGTAAAGAATAAATGTGTCCACCAACGTTATTCAAATACGTCCTATACTCAAAGAAGTTATTCAGGTCACCCAACCTTCTGAAACAGATTATTTTCAACTCGGATTGGACTGTTTCTTCTGCCAGTTTGGTCACAGGCAGGTTGCCATCTGTATGCATTCTGTGCTGAAGCAGAGCAAAAAGTGGCATCCTTTTTTAAAGAAATCTGAAGCTGCTTGAAGTAATTGCGTATATTAATCAGATTTGGAAACAAAGGGTAATGTTTTCAGATGCACACAGAATGTAGAATATGATCAGAATGTAATACAATTTCAATGCAATGGAAGCATTAGTAGAAACACACAACCCTCTATACGCATTGGACCAATCTTTTGTCTGTGTGGGTGTTAATGGTTATTGAGTCAGAATGTGTAATGGTTGCCTATCCCAAACACTCAGACTCACAAGAGGTTACTTAATTGAAATCTGATTTATTAGGGAAATTATGACGGTTACAGAGAAAGCTGAGAATGACTAAAGGCACGCCAAATACAAACTAAAAACCCTCGGCTCCAAACGTAATCCCTCCCCCCTACCAGCCATAGCAACCACCCCCCTCCCAGGTGCCGGTAACCATTTTCCACACATCCTGGGAAAGCAACCTTGAATACATGAGATAACCCAAATACATTCCAACCCAGCAGCCAACAGATAAGAACTCCCCGAAGAGGAATCTTCCTCCCTTCTGAGATCAAACACGTATTAGGCTAATGACATGCGAAACGTTACGATGTACCAAGCACATTGAAACGGTGAACATGACATACTGCCCCCCCCAAAAAACCTAAGGACCCGGTTTGGAGGGGTAAGCATTATGGAATCGAGTAACAAGTACAGGGGAAGCCACATCATGAGCAGCCACCCGCTCAGGGTGGGGGAAGTGCTTCCAGCGAACTAGGTACTGCAGTGTGTTGCGAAGCCGGCGAGAGTCAAGAATTTCTTTTATTTCAAAGTGTTGTTGCCTGTCAATCATGATGGGAGGAGGCGGCGGAGGTTGATCATGCCAGCGGTCAGAGCGAGTAAGGGGTTTGAGCAAACTGCAATGAAAGACAGGGTGTAAACGTTTCAAGTTATGCGGCAAATCAAGTTTAAAAGTCACAGGGTTGATTTGTGCGACAATAGGAAATGGACCCACAAACTTAGGAGCTAATTTTTTTGAAGGTTGAGAGGACTGGATGAACTTAGTAGACAGATATACCATGTCACCCACTTGAAACACAGGGTGAGGGGCACGCTTTTTATCAGCGTGCTGTTTGTAAGCAGACTGGGCATCCGCTAGTGCCTGCTGGATGACTGGCCACGAGTCCGCCAGCTGTGTTGCCCATTCGGACGGCGAGGCAGGCGGGATGGACGGCTGTGGCAAGTCAGGGATAGGGACAAAATCCCTGCCATGTACGGTGCGAAAAGGGGTTTGACCGGTGCTTTGATGAACAGCGTTGTTGTAGGCAACCTCAGCAAACGGAAGGAGGTCAACCCAGTCGTCCTGTTGATAATTCATGAAAGCACGCAGATATTGCTCCAGTGTTGAATTTAGAGCCTCTGTGGCCCCATCAGTCTCAGGATGCCACGCCGTGGACAATGCCTGTTTAGTGCCCAAAAGCTTTAAGAATGCCCACCAAAATTGAGAGGTGAATTGTGTGCCCCTGTCTGAAATTAAGCAGGAGGGGCATCCGTGTAACCTGTACACGTGTACAAGGAATAGGCGGGCCAATTGTGCTGAAGGAATGGAAACACATGGGATAAAATGCGCTTGCTTGGAGAAATAGTCTTTTACGACCCAAATCACAGTTTTTCATTGGCTAGGAGGCAACTCCACTATAAAATCCATGGATACCTCCTCCCAGGGGCAAGCGGGACTGGCCACTGGTTGCAACAAGCCTTGAGGCTTTCCCACTTTACGTTTAGACATAGCACACACAGAACAAGACGCCACATAATCCTTCACAACTTTGCGCAATGTCAATGTGGGCCACCAAAACTGTCTGCAGACGAGGTGCAATGTTTTTACAAAACCAAAATGCCCAGCAAGCTTATCATCGTGCGAACGGAGTAAAACCTCCTTTCGCAAGCTGTCAGGGACATAGAGACGGTTGGATTTCCAAGCGAATCCCCGATCAAAAGTAACATTGTCTCTATTGGCTAGCAACCAAGTGTCAATTTTCTGCTCCTTTAGAAACTTTTGTTGCAATTGAGACGAAATGGACAAGGTGCCTTGCAGCGCGGAATCACTGCCGGCTGGCTGCTGCGCACGGGCTCGGCTGCCGGTCACAGCAGGCATTCCTAGTTGTGGCTGTGTCCACAGTGTGCTGACCACCTCTGGCGCTGCGCTGGAGTCCTGGGGTTGCCGGGACAGTGCGTCTGCTAAAAAGTTCTTTTTCCCTGGGATAAACTTCAGTTTGAAGTTGAAGCGGTTAAAGAACTGAGCCCAGCGGACTTGTTTAGGGCTCAGCTTGCGAGGGGTACTAAGAGCTTCCAAGTTCTTATGGTCAGTCCACACCTCAAATGGGTGATTAGCCCCTTCCAGCAAATGGCGCCAAGAGTCCAAAGCTGCTTTAACTGAAAAAGCCTCCTTTTCCCACACATGCCAACGTCTCTCTGTCTCAGAGAATTTGCGGGACAGGTAGGCACATGGTTTTAAGCACCCTGCCCCATCGGCTTGCAACAACAGGGCTCCAATAGAATAATCAGAGGCATCCACCTGAACAACAAAAGGCTTGGAGGGGTCAGGATGTTGTAAAATAGGTTCCTGTGTAAAAGACTCCTTCAGCTTGTCGAACGCCGCCTGACAAGCCGGAGTCCATCTAAGCAGCGCGCCTGGGTTTTTTACCCGGCAGGTTTCTCCCACCCCCTTTGTCCGAAGCAAATCAGTCAGGGGTAAGGTTATTTCAGCGAACCCCTTTATGAACAACCTGTAGTAATTGCTGAACCCCAGGAAACTTTGAAGTTGCCTACGGGTGCGGGGTCTTTCCCATTCTAAGATAGCCTGGATTTTAGCAGGATCCATTTCTATGCCTTTATCTGAGATCCGGTACCCCAGATAATCAATTTGTGTTTGATGGAAGGCACATTTTGACAGTTTGGCATACAACTCAGCTTTCCTTAGTTTGCGAAGCACCTGCTTAACCAAATGTACATGTTCTTCCAGAGTTTCAGTATAAATCAATACATCATCTAAGTAGACCAATACCCCTTTAAACAGATGTTCATGTAGTACTTCATTGATCAATTGCATAAACACCTCAGGGGCCCCAGCCAAACCAAAGGGTAAAACCTTATATTGAAAAGCTCCCAACGGGCAATTGAATGCTGTTTTCCATTCATCCCCCTCCTGGATCCGCACACGGTAATAGGCTTCCCTTAAATCCAGTTTTGAGAAGATTTTCCCCTTTGCCAGATGCGATAACATATCTTTTATCTAAGGCAGGGGATATTTGATATTGAGACTGCATTGAGCCCACGGAAATCGGTACAGAGTCTTAATGTCCCATCTTTCTTCGGGCGGAAGAGAACCGGTGCCCCCAACTGGCGAGCTAGCTGGTTCAATGAACCCTCTTGCCAAGTTTTTGTCCACAAACTCCCTTAACAAAGTTAGTTCCTTCTGAGTCATTGAGTAAATCTTTGGCTTAGGCAATTGGGTGTTAGGCACCAGCTCAATGGCACAATCAGTTTTCCGATGAGGAGGCAGTTGATCCGCTTCTTTCTCCCCAAACACATCAGCAAAGACCTGGTACTCCTCTGGTAGACCCTCAAGAGGAGGGGTTGGGTACTGCGGAGTCGCAGCTGCCGCTACCCCCCCCCCCCTCCTCTGGGGCTTCAGTTCCCTCTGGTGCTTGGTAAAATCCGTCCCTAAAGGTTACAGTTCGATAGACCCAATTTATCTGAGGATTCTGCTGGACCAACCATGGGACCCCCAAAACCACCAAAGGACCCCCCATTGGAGCCACTACAAATGACAACCCTTCCCGGTGGCTACCCATCTGCAAGGCTACCAAACCGGTGAAATGCGTGACCGGTTTGCCCCCAGCCATGGACCCGTCCAATTGGGTGAAAGCAATGGGTCGTTGCAATGGAAAGGTGGGTAACTCCAAGGCAGCTACCACGTCGGGATGCATTCAGCACCGTGAGCACCCAGAATCGATCATCGCCCACACTTCTATCGTCTTAGAACGGGATCCCAATTTTACTTTCACAGTGAGAATGCGATAGTTGCCGCTCACCAACACCGGCTTGCGCCCCTCCTCTATCACCTGCCCTGCGGCACCCTTTAGAGCAGGTGGCTGGCGTTTCCCGCCGCCTGTAGCAATTCTGGTTCACCCTCGTCCCCGTAGAACGGCACACTTTCCAGCTCGCTGTCGGCCACAGCTGCTTTCATTTTCCTCGGTAGAGAAGGGGATTTCGCAGTCAATTTCCCCTGCCGGTCCTCACCCTTTGCCCTCGGGCACGCCGCCGCGTGGTGCCCCCCCTTGCCACAGCGCAGGCACTGCCCCTTTGCGTAACGCCGCTCCTTCTCCTCTTCCCAGGAACGTTGTCCGGATCATCCAAAGGAGCCCGAGGGGCGGATGGGCTTGCCATCTCGCCCCGACTTCATTGCTCGTCTCTGCACAAACACCTCGTGTGCATGCTCAGCCTTTCCAGCGAGCTGGATCCACCCGTACAAACTGTCAGGGTCATCTCGCCCCAGCGACCAGCGCAGCACTTCGGTGTTTAAACCATCTTTGAACAGCTCTATGACAGTTGCTTGCGACCAATCTTCCACCTTCCCCGCTAGCGCTTTTAATTCCAGCGCGTAGTCAGCCACAGTTCTCGATCCCTGCTTGAGTTCTTTCAAGGCACGCTTCGCCCACTCCTTCGCTAGTGGATCCTCGAAATGATGCTGTAGAGCCCAGAGGAATTCGTCGAATTTCTCCAGTTCAGGGGCGTCCGACTGGCACATCTGTACGTACCAATCCGCGGCCCTCCCCTTAAGCTTGGTGGCAATGGTGATGATTTTCGCTTTTTCCGATCGAAAAAGCGACCCCCACTCTTCCATGTACGCCTTGGCATTCGTCAGGAAGAACGAGAGTTTTGTCGGGTCTCCATCGAACTTGACAGAGAAGTCCCTCAATCCTCCGCCCGATGGGCTGCGTCCCCCCACTGGCGGTTCAGCTGCTCTGACAGGTCCCGCCCGCCTCCGCTCAGGGATGGGCGGCGACGCTAGTTCCACCCTGGGAGCCCAATCCCCCTCTTTTGGGCGAGCTCCCCTTCTCCGTTCTGGGGACTGTGCCTGGGAGGAAGGGGTGGAATGCCGCTGGCTTGACCCCTCCCGCACCTCTTTCAGCAAACTCAGGTCCATGCTCATTTTCTGCAGAATGAACTCCAGGGAGTCCATCTTCGACTCTAGCACCCGGATTCGGTCTGGAGTGGGGGAGTCCCCCCTTGGCGGCACCTGTACCACCGTTGGTGACAGCGGGTATCTCTGCCTCCAGGACGAGCCCCTCGCCTCCGAGAAGTCCCCCCGACTGTCGTCCCAGGTGACCAGTTCGCCCGGGGTCGTGATCATGGTCTCTGGCGCGGTCTTCATGCCCGTAGCTTCGCCTTCAGACCCTGAACTCGCCTCCTCTCGAATCGCTGAGAGTTCTCCCAGGGGGGCTCTGTCGGGGCGCATCATGGTGGAATCGGGCTCTCCCTCACTCGACCCCTCACTCTCCACGAGTAGCACATCTGGATTGGTCATCGCCAGCACTCTCCCTCACAGGATCGGATGAGCTTGTCTTTTCCTGGATAGGGGCCAGCGGGATTTGAAGTTTTGGATTCTCAGCTTTATGTAATGGTTGCCTATCCCAAACACTCAGACTCACAAGAGGTTACTTAAATGAAATCTGATTTATTAGGGAAATTATGATGGTTACAGAGAAAGCTGAGAATGACTAAAAGCGCGCCAAATACAAACTAAAAACCCTCGGCTCCAAACGTAATCCCTCCCCCCTACCAGCCATAGCAACCACCCCCCTCCCAGGTGCCGGTAACCGTTTTCCACACATCCTGGGAAAGCAACCTTGAATACATGAGATAACCCAAATACATTCCAACCCAGCAGCCAACAGATAAGAACTCCCCGAAGAGGAATCTTCCTCCCTCCTGAGATCAAACACGTATTAGGCTAATGACATGCGAAACGTTACGATGTACCAAGCACATTGAAACGGTGAACATGACAGAATGGTGGACAGCAGCACACGAGCAGTTTCTGTAGCTTCATCCGAGGACAGATGTACATGTTCTACAAAAGGACTATTACTGCACCTTCCTTCTAACATCCTGGAGAGTAAGATATTAAACCTCAGTAAGATTAATGCTCTCCTGTGAGGAATAGAAAAAATATTGCAGAAGTATTTAGGTGCAGAAAAGAGGCTCAGAGTAGGCCACCGTCGTAATGGGTCAAGACCTTAGGTCTGTCTCTCTACTGGTCCAAATCAAAGACTCTGTGTGTGATCTCTGTAAAGGCTTTTGCAGGGCTAATTAAAGGAGTATTAATCAATTAAAGATTATTAATCAATTAAAAAGGATTGGAACTGAGAGACTATAATAAGCTACACCGTTTTTTCCGTAATGAAGCAAATCTATCAGTAAATATGATATGAACCAAGGACCCAGCCCAGAAAACTAATTTTATCCAGTATTTCAAATGGCAAATTCTCATATGAGTTTCCATTAAGGCAAAGCCAAGCTCCACATGAAGAGGCTCATTGGACACACAACAGGAAACAAAAAACAGCATTCTTAACAAAATTAGATTGGACTGAAGTTGCTTTGGAATCTAGACTTACGGAAAATGTGTATTGTGAATCACTCCTTGGTCATTTAAACTAAGTTAGTGATTAAAATAATAATTTTAAATCCACATGACTTAACTTTACAAAATCATCCAGAAACAAGATCTGATCAAGGGGTCATCCTATCCACTAAACTTGCTCTGATGGTTCTATATTAAACGTTCTCTAACCAGACACCATTTTGACATGCTGGGGCTACAAATCTCAGAATTTCTAGCTAGGAAGGTAATTCTAATTGGCAATTTAGGGACTTGTCTCAACACAACTGGAGAAGTTATTTTAACCCTAAAATTTAGGATCTAATCTTAACTAGAAACTAACATTCCTAATTCTTCCTAAAATTATGCAACTGGATGGCACTGGAATGTTCTACAAATACATTTTCTTTTCACTGTCCCCTACCATGAACATTACATTTTGCAGCACTGAGAGAAGAATGAGATATGAGATAAGAAAGTTGCCAAGGAAATGGAGGATAACCCTGTCTTTCACCCTGCCAGAAGGAAAATAATTTGCATCCCAACACATCCCTTCACTCCATATGTATTTTTCACTGTTCCTAATTTTATCCTGGCTTACATTCCTAGGATTATGCATCCAGGAACCTGAAGGAGCTCTTAACTCAGCAGAAAGTTTCCATCAGAATTTGCCTTGACTGCTCTGTGAAAGAATAAATGATTTGCTCTGTAGGAGTGCCTGGCATGTTATATTTTCCACTCAGGTTGACCTCTACAGTACTTTTCTGCTGTGCGTTGATACAGTATAACTGAGAGCAGTAATTGCAGGCCTGGGCTGGGATAATTTCATCAACTGAAACGGAGCTGAACTGTTGCCCGAGCGGCTGAAAGGGTCTTCACAGGGCCTTCCTCAAACTTAGTTGTTTATCCTATTCATGGGCATTGCTGAGTCAGCCTCTTTTCTAAGCTGCATGATGTTTAATTTGAACCAGAAATGAACTTAGACCTGCTGTGCCTGGAAGAAATTAAAGAGCTTATGGAGAATATCAGTTGTGGTTAATCAGGAATTTGATGATATTCCCTTGTTGAAGTGTGTGTAGATATTGAGACAGCCCCTTACAAAGTGATCACTGCTTTTTATCTCTTTTCATTGTTCTTTTTCTTCTAAGTTTGATTTTTTTCACCCACCTGATCACAAATGGGGCCTGCTGAAATTCCAGTAAAGCAATAAACTTTTAGATGAAATGTCTGTGCAAACATTAGTTCCCAAAATACTCATCATCAAGTCTTGGATGAACCTGCCGCAAATATTTAAAGGCATTTTCTGAAAACAATCTGCTCCAACCACTGAGACACAGAAAAATTGGATTTGGGGTGGTGGCCATCTTCTGCTGATGGGAGAGTTCTGTTTCTTTATATTACCTAGTATTTTCAGCTCCAGGGAAGGTGCAAATAGTTCATCTCGAAGAAGTTCTATATTAATATTATATTCCAAAGGACTGGAGATCAACGGTTTTTTAAGACTGAAAAAGAACAAGGTCTGGGCCAGCTTTTGCTCATCAACGATAGACAAAGCTAAGCAAGGTTGCAAAGTGGTATCAGAGTCAGGAAAGAATGCCTTTCCCTTGTGTCAGTGTAGGCATCCCTTTGTAGCTAAGCATCATATCAGACCTGGCAATATGAGGATTTCAGAAGGACTTCAAAGGTCAAATTGGTGAGGGCCCTGAAAATGTTAATCCCATTATATAAGCTTCTTTGAAACAAATGCCTCAGAGAGAGGTAGGTACATTTCAAAGAGGATAATTTTTATAAGCCCCTAAATAGATTTGATCCTTATCATAAATGTGGGAAGAGTCGAAGTTGACTATTATATATTCTGGTTCCTACTGCTAATTTTCTTGACTTTAAACTGGAATCAGAGCTGAGGTTCTGTATTTTTAAGCCACTTGCTTCAATGCTTATGAAACCATGAATAAGATCCAGCTAAAATTAAGCCATTTCTTACAAACCAAGATTGAGAATGCTGGATTTTGGACAGACTGGATAGACTTACTATAAGCCCAAACTGGTTACATGGATCTTCCAAGCATTTCTCACATCTCCAGGCTTCTGATCAGGTATAGAAGCTGCACCACCATCATCATCATCCAGTTCAGTGGTTGGCAAGCTTTTTTCAGGATGTCCTAATTTTCTCAGGTATTGTCTAGGATTAAGGGCAGTAAGGGCAACTACCTTTTCTATGTCTGCTATTTGATGCCACCCATTTCTCATCTGTAACTGCCCTTTTTAATGCTCAATATTTCTTCCAGGAAAGGAAAAACTCTTTGCAGATAGATTTTTTGAAAGTAGGAGATGCAAGATAAATGTGCCCATCCAGATGTTAAACAGGTTAGAAAATGATTACTGACACAATGTAATAAGTGATCACAAAAGGATTCTGTTTAAGAAGGGTGCATAAGAAGCTTATTGCTTTTGTTTGAACCATATATAATCATTCTTCAGGATTATTTATGAGACATAACAAGGAGCAGCAACAAATATTCATAAAATAATGTATTCTTAGACATATTCAACTCCGCAAAGGATCGTTACCTTGTCGTGGTGCTGGAGCTTGAGCACCTCAATGATGCCATGAGCTAAACCGTGAAGGGCCACCCAAGACGGGAAGGTCATGACAGAGAGGTCAGACTAAATGCGATCCCTGGGGAAGGTAATGGCAACCCACCCCAGTATTCTTGCCGTGAAAACTAAATGGATCAGTACAACCAGAGATATGTCGGTATACCATCGGAAGATGAGACCCCCAGGTCGGAAGATGGTCAAAATGCTACTGGGGAGGAACAGAGGATGAGCTCAACTAGCCCCAGTCGTGATGACGCAGCTAGCTCAAAGCCGAAAGGACGGTTAGCGGCCGACGGTGCTGGTGGTGAACGGCGAATCCGATGTTCTAAGGATCAACACACCATTGGAACCTGGAATGTAAGATCTATGAGCCAGGGCAAATTGGATGTAGTTATTGGTGAGATGTCAAGATTAAAGATAGACATTCTGGGCGTCAGTGAACTGAAATGGACTGGAATGGGCCACTTCACATCAAATGACCACCAGATCTACTACTGTGGACAAGAGGACCACAGAAGAAATGGAGTAGCCTTCATAATTAATAGTAAAGTGGCTAAAGCAGTGCTTGGATACAACCCAAAAAACGACAGAATGATCTCAATTCGAATTCAGGGCAAGCCATCTAACATCACAGTGATCCAAATATACGCCCCAACCACAAATGCTGAAGAAGCTGAAGTAGAGCAGTTCTATGAGGATCTGCAGCACCTACTGGACAACACGCCTAAAAGAGATGTTATTTTCATCACAGGAGACTGGAATGCTAAGGTGGGCAGTCAAATGACACCTCGAATTACAGGTAAGTATGGCCTGGGAGAACAAAACGAAGCAGGACATAGGCTGATAGAATTTTGCCAAGACAATTCACTCTGCATAACAAACACTCTCTTCCAACAACCTAAGAGACGGCTTTATACATGGACTTCACCAGATGGACAACACCGAAATCAGATTGATTACATCCTTTGCAGCCAAAGGTGGCGGACATCTGTACAGTCGGTAAAAACTAGGCCTGGAGCTGACTGTAGTTCAGACCATGAACTTCTTCTTGCACAATTTAGGATCAGACTAAAGAGATTAGGGAAGACCCACAGATCAGCTAGATATGAGCTCACGAATATTCCTCAGGAATATGCAGTGGAGGTGAAGAATAGATTTAAGGGACTGGACTTAGTAGATAGGGTCCCGGAAGAACTCTGGACAGAAGTTGGCAGCATTGTTCAGGAGGCGGCAACAAAATACATCCCAAAGAAAGAGAAAACCAAGAAGGCAAAATGGCTGTCTGCTGAGACACTAGAAGTAGCCCAAGAAAGAAGGAAAGCAAAAGGCAACAGCGATAGGGGGAGATATGCCCAATTAAATGCAAAATTCCAGAGGTTAGCCAGAAGAGATAAGGAATTATTTTTAAACAAGCAATGCGCGGAAGTGGAAGAAGACAATAGAATAGGAAGGACAAGAGACCTCTTCCAGAAAATTAGAAACATTGGAGGTAAATTCCAGGCCAAAATGGGTATGATCAAAAACAAAGATGGCAAGGACCTAACAGAAGAAGAAGAGATCAAGAAAAGGTGGCAAGAATATACACAAGACCTGTATAGGAAGGATAACAATATCGGGGATAGCTTTGACGGTGTGGTCAGTGAGCTAGAGCCAGACATCCTGAAGAGTGAGGTTGAATGGGCCTTAAGAAGCATTGCTAATAACAAGGCAGCAGGAGAAGACGGCATCCCAGCTGAACTGTTCAAAATCTTGCAAGATGATGCTGTCAAGGTAATGCATGCTATATGCCAGCAAATTTGGAAAACACAAGAATGGCCATCAGATTGGAAAAAATCAACTTATATCCCCATACCAAAAAAGGGAAACACTAAAGAATGTTCAAACTATCGAACAGTGGCACTCATTTCACATGCCAGTAAGGTAATGCTCAAGATCCTGCAAGGTAGACTTCAGCAGTTCATGGAGCGAGAATTGCCAGATGTACAGGCTGGGTTTAGAAAAGGCAGAGGAACTAGAGACCAAATTGCCAATATCCGCTGGATAATGGAAAAAGCCAGGGAGTTTCAGAAAAACATCTATTTCTGTTTTATTGACTATTCTAAAGCCTTTGACTGTGTGGACCATAACAAATTGTGGCAAGTTCTTAGTGGTATGGGGATACCAAGTCATCTTGTATGCCTCCTGAAGAATCTGTATAACGACCAAGTAGCAACAGTAAGAACAGACCACGGAACAACGGACTGGTTTAAGATTGGGAAAGGAGTACGGCAGGGCTGTATACTCTCACCCTACCTATTCAACTTGTATGCAGAACACATCATGCGACAAGCTGGTCTTGAGGAATCCAAGGCTGGAGTTAAAATCTCTGGAAGAAACATTAACAATCTCAGATATGCAGATGATACCACTTTGATGGCTGAAAGTGAAGAGGAACTGAGGAGCCTTATGATGAAGGTGAAAGAAGAAAGTGCAAAAGCTGGCTTGCAGCTAAACCTCAAAAAAACCAAGATTATGGCAACCAGCTTGATTGATAACTGGCAAATAGAGGGAGAAAATGTAGAAGCAGTGAAAGACTTTGTATTCCTAGGTGCAAAGATTACTGCAGATGCTGACTGCAGTCAGGAAATCAGAAGACGCTTAATCCTTGGGAGAAGAGCAATGACAAATCTCGATAAAATAGTTAAGAGCAGAGACATCACACTGACAACAAAGGCCCGCATAGTTAAAGCAATGGTGTTCCCTGTAGTAACATATGGCTGCGAGAGCTGGACCATAAGGAAGGCTGAGCGAAGGAAGATCGATGCTTTTGAACTGTGGTGTTGGAGGAAAATTCTGAGAGTGCCTTGGACTGCAAGAAGATCAAACCAGTCCATCCTCCAGGAAATAAAGCCAGACTGCTCACTTGAGGGAATGATATTAAAGGCAAAACTGAAATACTTTGGCCACATAATGAGAAGACAGGACACCCTGGAGAAGATGCTGATGCTAGGGAGAGTGGAAGGCAAAAGGAAGAGGGGCCGACCAAGGGCAAGATGGATGGATGATATTCTAGAGGTGACGGACTCGTCCCTGGGGGAGCTGGGGATGTTGACGACCGACAGGAAGCTCTGGCGTGGGCTGGTCCATGAAGTCACGAAGAGTCGGAAGCGACTAAACGAATAAACAACAACAGACATATTCAAACTAGATAATTGAACCTTGCTGAATTCAGGTACTGTCAGATTTGTCAACAGTTTACGGTAACTCTTCAGATTGGTCACCCAAGTCACAGAGTTTTGGATAGATTATAAAATTGTCATCAGGGGATGGAGAGGGGGAGTTGTATATATTTGTTGTCACTACAATCAAAACTTATTGGTACTCAGACTCTCTTCAGTGGTTCTCTGTGTGACAACACTCCCTGTGGTGAATGATCTGTTAATTTATTCTTCCAATTCATCATCCTTATTGATCCATTCCACTGTTCTACTTCCTTTATTTGGCTTGTGTATCCTATGACCCATTCCTTTCTTTTTTCCATCCCTTCCCTTCCTCCAATAATGTTGGCATTTCTTTGTTTTTTGCTCGGACCAAGCCACTAGGTTACCATGGTAATCAAGTACTTCCTTAAGTATCAGCAGGGTGAAGAGGTCGAACTTAATTGTCCTCATTTTGGGTGTTAAAAAGCTGCATTGCCTGGGGGAGGCACCTGCCCGGACTTGTTTTAGTTTTGATTTTGTAGCCTTGCAGCCCAGTTCCTTCCCGTCCTCTCTGAGCACGTGTGAATGCACAAGCTTGTAAAATATGTTTTTGTGCTTTCTGTAAATACATTTATTTTTATAGAAATGCCTGGTGTGTGTGATTTTTCTGATCTCTTGGGCCAAACGCTTTCCAGCACACTCTGACAGGTTATGGGCCCAGTAAGCAGCCCAGGGAAACCCCAGAGGGAGCAGAGAGATCAGCTCGATACCTCATGCACATTTTAAAGGCAGGTAGCAAAGATCTGTGAAGATTTTCTTTGGAGCCGCCTGGAGATTTTCCAGCCACTGCCTGTCTGCAGGACAAAGAAGCCAGCTGAGGTGACTTGCAAAAGAAGAAGCCATGGCTACCTCCCAGCCCTCAGTGATGTCTCTGGAGCATCTATCAGAGACCAACTACTTGAATTGGGCCCTGAAGATGGAAATGTATCTTCGCAGAGAGAATCTTTGGCTGCCAATTGGTGAGCAAATCCCCCAAAATCCCAGTGCTGAATGGCTTAGACAGGATGAGCGGGTTAGAGCCACCATTATCCTGGGAGTTGAGGACAATCAGCTAGTGCACATGAGAGGCATGCAGTCTGCAAAGCAACTGTGGGACGCTTTGAGAGACTTGTATGTAAAGGCAACAGCGGGGAGTAAAGTTACCCTGACAAAAAAGGCTATACAAAGCCTACCTAGCAGAAGGAGATAGCCTTCCTGAGCACCTGCATTATATTCAGCAGCTGTTTGTTGAGTTGCAGGAGAGAAGAATGGAATTTACACCTCTCACAAAATCGTATATACTGCTGTCCTCATTAAATGAAACGTGGGACACGCTGATTTGTACCTGGAGGCTATGCCTGAAGCAGGCCTCACCCCATCGTATGTAACACAGCGCCTACTCGCTGAATGGGAGAAGAGAGAGGAAAGATCCCACCCCGCCATCTCTTCTGGAAAGCTGCAGCACCAGAAAGCAAAGGGAAAAGAAGCTGAGGCAACCGCACTAGCCAGCCAGCAATGCTTCACTTGTGGTTCAGCTGGACATTTGCAGAAAGACTGTGCCTTAAGACCCAAGAGTAGAAAGACAGAGAAGAAGAACACAAGGGCAACACAGAAGAAGGCTCTTCAGACAACCCAAATTGCACAGGTTGCTGAGAAGGGTAATTCTGATGTATGGGTGTTAGATTCTGGGGCCAATTGTCATTTATGTAAGTGTAAAAGCTCTTTTGTGTTACTGTCTAAAACTAAAAGACAAAGTGTATCTTTGGCTGATGGGTCTGTGACAAGGTGACTTGTATTTATCCTGCTTGGGAGAAACTGTGAAAGGTGTGCTGTATGTGCCAAATTTACAGTCAAACCTTTTATCTGTGGCACAATTAGCTGCAACAGGGTATGTCATAACATTTAAGAAAAACAGTTGTGAGATACGTAAAAATGGGAAATTGTCTGCTACTGGTATTTTAAAAGACTCCTTGTACATTGTGCAAAATACAAGGAAGCCAAGCTGCAAAGCTGCAGTTGGCAACATTCCATACCATGACCAATGTGTACACCTGATGCATAGAAGATTTGGTCATGTTAATTTCAAGTATATAGCACAAATGCCACAGCTGTGTGCTGACCTAAAGATTAAACCCTGTGATAAATAATTAGACTGTATAGTTTGCGAAGAGTGCAAAACACATAAAGTTCCTGTGAGTAAGCACAGTGACAGAGTTACAACTAGACCTCTAGAAATTTTACACTCTGACATTATTGGTCCTTTTGCTCCAAGTCTTGGACAAGCAAGGTATGCAATGACCATCATTGATGATTTCTCAAGATACACATTTATCTACATCTTAAAACACAAAGATGAGGCATTTGAGAAATTTAAGCGTTTTGTAACATGGGCAAATGGAAAATTCCCAAGGCCTGTATCTGTACTCCAATGTGATAGAGGAGGAGAGTACCTTTCTCACAAATTCAAAAGGTTCCTAGAGGAAAAGGGGATAGAACAAATTCTTTCTAACCCTTACATCCCTCAGCAAAATGGTGTTGCTGAAAGAAAGGGCAGAACTTTGCAAAATGCAATGGAATGCATGATTAAAGATTCAAATTTATCATTCAGATTTTGGGCAGAAGGGATGTCCACTGCCTGTTATGTACAAAACAGACTGTATAACTCTGTGATTCAGGGCACTCCAGTCCATTTGTTTTATGGTGTGAAACCAAAGGTAAACCATCTTAGAGTGTTTGGTAGCACTGCATGGGTTCATATTCCAAAACAGCAGAGAAGGAAAGGAGGCCCCACAACAAAGAAAGCCATCTTTGTTGGATATGAACAAAGCCAGAGGAGCTACAGGTTCACAGTGGGAGAGAAATTAATAATTAGCAAAAGCGCTTCTTTTGCTGAGCAAAACTGAGGGAGATTAAATTCTAGCTCTCCAGTTGATCTATCAACAAGAGAACAGCAAGGACTTGCTGATAGTGATCTTATGCCTAGTGAGGACATTAAACCAGAAAAGCAAACTGAAGATCTGTCTGATGAGACAGATGCTTCTCAGGAAAGTGATAGGAGTCAAAATTTAAGCCCTGTATTACCTCGCAGATCTCAGAGGAGTAATAAAGGCGTTCCTCCATCACGTTTTCAGGATGAAACAGTAAAGGCTTTTCACATATTCACAGAACCTGAGTCTTTAGAACAAGTGAATGCTTTACCACCTGAGATTGCACACAATTGTCATTCTGCCCTGCAATAGGAGTTAGCATCCTTGAAAGAACATAAAACATGGAAACTGGTAAATCTACCTCCCAATGAACGCTGTCTGGGTTGTAGGTGGGTTTTCAAACTGAAAAGGGATGCTGATGGCAAAATCCAAAAATATAAAGCAAGGTTGGTTGCAAAAGGGTTCACTCAAAGGAAACATTTAGACTTTGACAAGACTTGTGCACCAGTTACTAAAGGTGAATCAATTAGATTACTGTTAAAAATTGCTGCACTCAAAGGAATGTCAGTTCATCACTATGACATTCAAACTGCATTTCTCTATGGTGATTTAGACCACAAATTATATATGCAGCAACCCCCTGGCTATGAAAAAGGGGAGAATCTGGTCTGTGAACTGCAGAAATCAATCTATGGATTAAAACAGGCTGCTAGATCCTGGAACCAAAAATTAGATGAAAAACTGCAGACTTTTGGTTTTGAAAAAGGAAAAGCAGATCCAAGTGTATATGTGAAGAAAGACAAACAAGGCTGTATGTATCTGTGCATTTATGTTGATGATTTACTGCTGTTCACATCAACAGAAAAACAAAGGCTTGATTTTGAAGCCTGCATGAAAAGACATTTCACATTAAAAAGCCTTGGAACAGTAACTAATTACCTAGGCTTGGAAATACACAGGGAGAAGGATGGTAGCCAAAGGGGAAATCATGTTAAAATATTGTAAATCAAAAGATATGATGTCTGATATTTTAACCAAACCTCTTGCTCTACCAAGACATACAGAGTTGACAAAGAAAATTGGTTTGTGTCTTACTCCTTAGCAAAACAAAGGGGAGTGTTGGCATTTCTTTGTTTTTTTGCTCGGACCAAGCCACTAGTTTACCATGGTAATTGAGCACTTCCTTAAGTATCGGCAGGGTGAAGAGGTCGAACTTAATTGTCCTCATTTTGGGTGTTAAAAAGCTGCATTTGCCTGGGGGAGGCACCTGCCCAGACTTGTTTTAGTTTCGCTTTTGTAGCCTTGCAGCCCAGTTCCTCCCCGTCCTCTCTGAGCATGTGTGAATGCACAGCTTGTAAAATATGTTTTTGTGCTTTCTGTAAATACATTTATTTTTATAGAAATGCCTGGTGTGTGTGATTTTTCTGATCTCTTGGGCCATATGCTTTCCAGCACACTCTGACAAATAATTCCTTTAGTTGTCCTAGTTTTTATCAAATCCATATCCCTTGGATTTATTTTTCCCACAAATAATTAACACATTTTTCCTGTGAAATCATTTTTTAACCATAACATCTAAAATAAGGTAGGTACATGTGTGCGTGTCTTCCTGTCTATTGTCCTTTTAAGTAGCATCACGTTAGAGCAGTGTTTCTGAACCGTGGCAACTTATAGTATCCCTTTGAGTTAAGGTCATCTCCTGATGACTTCATGGCTACTAGGCAATAGTGTGGAAGTAGTTTACCATTCCCTTCTTCTGGGATATGTTTTGATTTCCCAGTCTGGCTGACAGCCCTGGTGTTCCTTGATGGTTTCCCATCCAAGCACTAGGGAGGCTGACTCTCCTTAGCTTCTTTGTATAGATAAGATAGCCAGGTTGGAACTCATTAAGGTCAATATGTATGGTTAGTCATGGGTAGGTTAAATCCCACTGGTTTCAGATGGATTGTGATTAATTTGATCTTGACATACTCTTTCTCTCTCCAATCCTGCTTTTAATCATATGCAATGACAGTGACCAAAAAGGAAAGAGGAAAAAAACAAAAGAAATACAACTATAAAAATCTATGCTATGTATTAAACAAAACTAATCTAACATATATAAATAGAATGTTATACAATTACGAACCTAACAGTTACAATTTAAGTTTATATGTTAAGAAGAAAAAAAATAGGAAATTAAGCCTATTAATCAGTATATGCAGTTCACATTTCTATATAGACCTCCAAATAGGACTTCTGGTTGCAAAACATAGAAACAGAGGGGTTTGGTGCTAACTTTACGATGGCATAATTGTCTTTTGGGATGGTGTCGATTATAAATGCTTTTTATGCAATGAAGAAAGCAGAAAAGAAACATTTTTACTCTGGATGTACATTCTACCCAATACTAACACTTAAGCCTCACTTGTAAAACGATTTAACTGCTTTTAAGTTTTTGTTTCTTTCAGACAACCTTTATCTGTCCTATTAATGCAATTCAATTTATGCCATACACCACTCCTTTAAAGGTCGAGATTAAATTGTTGCTCAGCTCAAGTTGATTATCTACCAGAAATCAACACAAATGCATACCTGGAAGTTAAGAGGAAACAATGCTGTTCCATGTACAGTATTAAATGCTCTTATTCCCTGGGAGAAGAAATGCAACCCAACCATAAATTAATAAAACTGCTAATAAAAATGCAGTTTTCCCACAGGTGGGAATGCCACCCCTCACATTGGCTGAAAAACAGAAGGTTGTGCCATTTTGCATCTGTAATATGTAGGATGACCTTTCTTCACTTTGCTCTCCATCAAAAATGTTATACAAACTTAATTTTCAGGGAGAGGTCTTCATTTTTAATATATTACTTATTGTTTGCTTTCTTAGTATAAGCCTGAGTAAAATGGGTATCCTCTCAAAATCTACATCAGTAAACAGGCTGGTGACAATCCAATGTCTGCATATTATCTTCTACAAATCTATTCTGCAAACCAAGAGAAAGAAATGTTTGTGGAATTAGAAAAGTTGTTTCCTTCCATTCTAAACTCTGACCATATTCACACAGAACTCCCTGAAAACGGATATTTTCTTTTCTTTTATCATTCCTTTTCTCTAACAGCTGACAAGGCCACGGCAAAAACAAAGGATCCATGTGTTCAGATAGAGGCAAACAAAATGTCACCTTTTATCCTTGAAATATTTTCCTTGCAATAATTTATCATGCTGGGGTTTTTCATATGATTTGTGCCTAAACTCATGCAAGCAATAATTTGCCAGAAAATTCTTTTGTGCAAACTCCATTAGAAGGAATGAAATATGCACCAAGCATAACCTCAGTATAAGAATTAAGGCAGGCATTGTCTCTCAGGCAAACTTCAAATTCTCAGTTGTCATTCAACCAAAACAGTTCATGACCAGGATCATTAACCGTTCCATTCGTCGATACAGTAGTCGGACCACATGTTATCAATTTATTGTTAAATGCTTGTCTTATGCTACTTTCTGTATATAAAAAATAAATATCCACCTTAAGTAAATGGTGCTTACTTCTAAGTTAATCATTTAATTAGAAGGGATTAGCAGTGATTTTCAGGATGACTAAGATAATATGCCTATCACAGAACACACTGTTGCTTCCTTGCTTCTTGTGAAACAATAAAGTGGGAATATGGAAGAATAGGATTACTTATAGGTTACCTTTATTGTTATCTAATAAAAGAAGAAACAGACATAAAACATAGTTTCTACCAAATAGCTCAGCCACGTTATGTAGAAAATTCCCATCATTTTGTATTAATTCTATCTGAAGAACAGATGTGTTACTTTCTGATGTGGTGGAAGCCAAATCAGATGTGAAGACACTATATGATGTTCCCATCTGTCTATCTAATATTTCAGGGATTCATATCCCCATATTTTATTTATTTTCTATCCCGCCTTTATTATTTTTATAAATAACTCAAGGCAGTGAACATACCAAATACTCCTTCCTCTTCCTATTTTCCCCACAACAACAACCCTGTGAGGTGAGTTGGGCTGAGAGAGAGTGACTGGCCCAAGGTCACCCAGCTGGCTTTCATGCCTAAAAAGGCGGGACTAGAATTCTCAGTCTCCTGGTTTCTAGCCCGTTGCCTTAACCACTAAACCAAACTGATGGCTAGCATGATGATGAAGCAAGTTATAGTCCTGTGCTTATAAGAAATTCTGTTCATATCATTCAACATGTGAATGAGGCATAGCTTGCCAGTTGCATTGTGAAGTGATCAACTGATCACAGAAGAGAATCAGATGACAATTAGGTGATTGGAGAAGCCTTCAGATGACAATGGAACAATGCTCAGTTTAACATTCATCCAAACTGTTGTTTGAAAGTTGAAATTGATGGTTCTGATGCAGCTGTGCTTGGCTTATGATTGACTGTATTCATGTTTTGATATACACAGTTTATATGTAGCTCAATCCACACTTAGGATTCCACAATAGTGTAAGACTGCCAAAAAATGGTGAAAGGTCCCCTGTACAAGCACCGAGTCATGTCTGACACTTTGGGGGAACGCCACTTTACACTCCAACTTCACACCCCGCTCCCATCTGGCAACGTGGGAGAACGAAATGATGGGAGATGCCCTGTTAAGGGTTTCTGTGAAACCTTTGATCGGGGGATCTGACAGTCTGTGAGAGCCTGATGCTATGCCATATATAGGGCTTATACATAGGTCATTAGCAGCACCTTCAATTAGCCCAGAAGGTTAATGGGAACCAGTGCAGCAATTCTAGGAGTGGTGGTGGGATTGGCTTCCCAGTAATCTCACCACTGCATTCTGGACCTTCTCTGCTGTCTCCAAAAGCTGCTCCAAGTAGGATGTATTACAGTAACCCAGCCAAGGAAGCAGCCAAAGGAGTAGGGAATGAAGCAATGAAGTAGCTTTGCTTCACTCCCTATAAGCAAAGAAGCACCTTGTTGAAGCTTTACACTACTCTATTCACTCAGTGAATAGAGAGAAAAGCACATGACAGATACTTAATCATATTAAAGTATCAGTCATGTGTTTTTTTCTCTATTCACTGAGCACTTATCATCAGCTCCAACCTCTGATGTTGAGGGGAAATTTCCCAGGGTAGGCATTCCAGATGCATTGGACAACAAATAAAGGAAGATATAGGAAGTATAAAGGGGAGAAATTTGAAATCTGTATTAGGATAATGCTTTATCAATCTAACATAAGAATGTAAATTAGAGTGCAAGTTTTTAAACTCGCCAGAATTTGTATCAGGCAAAGCGAAGGAGGGGGAAGAAATATAGTCACTCATATTTAATCCGTTGGTTAGTTTATCTTGTAAATGGAGGTGACGTGACTATTGGAAGATACACAAATGTTCAGTATGTACAAAGGGAGAACATAGAATAATAGGAAAGCATCGACATTGCTCCCCCACCTGATCCCTCTCCTACAGTCTCCATAACAGAAAGGAAGATGTTGTTCAGCCCACAAGATATGAATGTGTCTTAAACAATATGAGTCAATACCTTGTCTGGTGGTTCTTAATTCTGACATATTAGAATGAATGAAATTCTGCAGAGGCTACCTCTGTTGTAAATGCAGATTTACCACATGTTCCTCTATTGCAGCCAAGAATCTGGGATTTTTCAGAATAGCTTCTTTGGCAGATTGTTTGGAATAAATGCACTCTTGCTCGAAAAACTCTTTAAAAATATAATACAAAAGAATCTATTTCATGTTTATAGGTATTTTAAAAGCTTGACCATTTTCCTCATTATACACCAGGAACCACTGAATATTTTATAATTGAGAGCTGTGTTTAATTTAACTTGGAAGTTTCAGCTTTAGCTACTAGCTGGGAACAATGTAGAAAACTGCAAGCCATATTGCAGTCTTAACAAATTAACAAATTACATCTGCTAATTTGTCCAGAAGCAATAACACTGTTGATAGATAGATGCATACATGTTTGTTTGGTGTGTTTTTTTTTTGCCATCCATAAGTCCGTGAGATTTTGAGAACTGGCCATATGCAAAAGTTAGCTGAACATGTTTCAGCGCACTTGTTTCCATCAATAGTGGTGTGTGTTTGTAACCTGCAATATATTTTTCCCTGCTCATGTGGAACATGTCCTCATTAAAGCCAACTGATCCAATGGAATGTCGAGGTAGAAATCTTCTGCTTGATGTGGAAAAGCCTCACAAAATCTACAGATTTCAGGGGCACAAAAGCTTATTTCTAGACATTTGTTTTGTGACTGCTGAATCGAACAGGAAATTGAATGAGTGAATGACTATCAGCCTTTCAAGGTAGAAACTAGGAAACTAATGCAATGTAGGTCAGTACTACTTTTATTGTAAAGCTATAGTAACAGAATCTTGCAAGTCTGAACCTGCTTCTTCCTCCCTCTCTTTATCTTTGTGTGAACTTGGGAGGGGCTTATCTGAGACATTTGCTCACATTACGTTCTTGGCCTGTGGTCAGGCCCCTTTTTCAGAACATTGCCTTAGTAGCGGTTCTTTCTCCTGTTCTTCAAGGCCATTCCCTCTGTCCTCTACAATGAGTGATCAGAGATAAAATATCTAATCTACGATAAAAAAAGATATACCTGAGTTAGAGGAGCTACAGAATTCTCCTATAAAACAAACATTTCTCATGTTATTTAGCTCTGGCTATTATTTATCTCTGTCTGTCTGTCTGTCTGTCATCTGCTGTATCTATCTATCTGCAGGATGCATGTGGCTATTTTCTCTGGTGTGGTGGTGTGTGAGGAACAAAATAATGCATAGATGGATGGATAATGAAGTGGATAATGACGGATGAGGGAGATAGAAGATGGCAGGAAGAGAGAGAGAACCTGAGTACCCATCCATGTCATCTATCCTCAGTCTAAAGAGTAGGAAGCAGACATCACTATTCAAGCTAACCTCTTCATTGCCTTAGCAAGAGTGAGGAGCAATAGAGTGTCAACTCTCATTTTTGTTCCATTAGAATGAAAATATCTAGTGCTCTTGATTGCTAAGTTTCTTTTGGAGAAACTACTACAAATACAAATGCCTCTTTAGCTGAGTGAAGAAAACTATGGCCCTATCAAAAGGAGCCCCCGTTGGAATCCTCACAGTTGGCTACTTCTGGCTTCCATTTTCCTGACTGAGCCATTAGCTAGAACCTCCTCTATCCAGAAAGCTCTGGTCAGATCTAGCTGGCAGGTTTGATCTGTGATTGTCACCATGTTTTTAAAAAGAAAAATAAATGTATTTCACATCATACCATTTTAAAATACTGAACTCTACAAAACAAGCATGGGGTAGTAGAGCAAACCATAAAGGCTCTACCTCTTGAAGGGTAGGTGCTAAAATAATGTGATTTTAAAATAATTTGAGTATTTCTCAAATTAAGAAGCCGCTCCTGTTATTTTAATATGGTGCTTAAGGTGGAAGTAGGTCTTTGCACAGTTCCACTGACAACTTTCTCCCAAAGAGGTCAGGCAGGATTGATATGCACCATGTGCAGGTGAAGACAGAAGTTAATTATGTGCAGAGGATATAACTGCAGGAATAAACCAGTAAAAAATGTAAACAGTTTTGCTCCAAGCTATCAGTAGAGCAAATTTCACTCTTCTACAAGTTCTAATTCCTCTCTGTAGCCTAGGTGTTATAAGAATACAGAAGGTAACAGCTGTGATCATGTTTTCACTTTCTTTGTGACTTTTCCAGTTGCCCTTAAGAACCATGGCTTCCAAGATGGTCTGTAAACTACTGCTGCCATGTAGCCTGTTCTTTGCCAGTCTTTTTTTTTTTCTTCTCTCTTTTTTTTTTTTTTTTGCAAAGTTGACATTCTCTAGGCATAGTTCAGCTTAATGGAAATACAGACAGCATCTTGCTATGGGTGTCATAACTTTCCTTGCTCTTCTATTATAATAGAACTGCTACTATTTCAGTGGATTACTTTAGGTAACCTCAATTTTTAAAATGTTCTCATTGGAAACTATCCATCTCTTCCTCACACATGTATACCTCACCTTGCTTGCTTGCATGCCATCAAGTTGGTGTCTTAACAACTACATAAATTTTTCCATGATGATCTGTCCAATCCAGCTTCCCTTAATATACAATATATATTCAGCATACAGGTTGAATAAATAAGGGGAGAGTATGCAGCCTTGTCTCACTCCTTTGCCAATCTGGAGCCAGTCTGTTTCACCATGTTCTGTTCAAACTGTGGCTTCCTAATTTATGTATAGGTTTTGCATGAAGATAGTGAGGTGTTCTGGGATTCCCATTTTAATAAGCACATTCTACAGCTTGACATGATTGATTCAACTGAAGGCCTTTCTATAATCAGTGAAGCATATACTGACTTCTTGTTGGTAATCTTTGGTATTTTCATTATCTCAATTATCCAGCATGCATCAGCAAAAATATCTCATGTTCCTCAGCTTTGCTTAAATCTATGAAATTCACTTTAAGAAGCTGTGCTATTATATTTTGCCCCAGAATATTCCTCCCAGTTCCCTGTGTTGCATTTTAGAATGCGGGAATCTGCATTTTGTTGTATTGATTCATTATGAATTTTAAAGTATGATCGTACTTCTCTTCTATTCCAACACTGCTATGTGTGAGAATCATTGGGGCACATGATAAAGACAAAATGGAATCCATGACAGAGAATCTGACCACCATCAATTAAAAAGAGAAATATAACATAACTGTATCACAATCTTCTTCAAAAACCCCAGTCACAAACAGGACACTGCATGTGAACCTCTGAGCAATTCAGTAGTGCAATTCAGTAATGTCTTTAACTGGGATATGACTTCTCCAAAGTTACCCGATTATCTTCCTGTTTGATTGAGGATAGCAATATGAACTCAAGTCAACTCCAATGAAGGACACAGGTTGACTTACTACACACTTTTTAAAAAATCACATTAAATAAAACATAGGAGCAGCAGCAATTACTTTTAGACCTAGTTCACATTCTCTAGGGGACTGAATATTCGAGAACACAGCCCTTATATATATTTTAGGGGACACTGGCACATTTTAACAGCAATTGACCATTTCCTTGACTGCAGATTACAGGAAAAGAAGCATCTATCCCTGAGTAAATGGCCAATTTATATTGAAGTTAAGTTTCTCTGTGTGATCAAGTATTCCTCCATCCTTGCCAAATCTTAATGGATTAATCTATATTCTCTCTCTCTCTCTCTCTCTCCATTTGAAACTCTTTCCCTTAAAGTCTTTAGCTTAAATTCTTAAAGAGGTTTTTCAGCTGAGATGAATCATGGTATTTTCTCCCTCCTTTCTACTTTTCATTGGCCCTACCATTGCTCTTGTCATACCCCCCTTTTCTTACACTATCTAAAAATAATGGGTGGGCTGAAGACGTACCTGGATCTATGAGTAGATTGCTCTAAAATATCCAATAGAACAGCAAGAGTTCCTGGCTCCCAATTATCAGCCACAGCAGACAGGTTTTTCTCCACCCCAAAATTAGGCTGCTGAAATCTCTAGTTTAACTTGTAGATGCAGGCTATAGGTAGATAGGCAATTGGCTTCATTTTCTAAAGAATCATTTTGCATCTGGCTCCATTTGGCCTGTGGCTTTGGTTGGTTGACCTCAGATTTCTAAAGAAAAATCAAAGATTAAAGCTGCCCACGCTTCACCCTTGGGGCAGGAACTTTTTAGAAAATCATAAGCATAATAGGTAAAAATATTAACCAGTAAAGTTATGCTTTGGAAGTTGCATCTGTAGATCAAAATTTACAACTGATAGTAGACAATAAGTAATTAATTAATATAAGTTTCAAATATGTTTTGGGTTCAGCTTTGTAAAATATCATGAACAGGTGATACTGCTGACTGTAATGAAAGCAGGAGTAAAAATAGGATTAAAAGATGCTTCTGGGAAGGCACCCCAAAATAAATAAATATATAAATAAAGGTGAAAAAACTCAGCTTTGTACTATTATGTTGTATTTGGGGAAATTAATATAACGGGGGAACGATTATTAGGCAGAAGCTCAAACAAGTTATATTTTAAGTGAGCTTGATTCCTGGTGACATTCTTAACATAGCCATCCAATTTTCTAAATTTGAAGAAATTTGTTTGGAATAGTAATACACTTGCATGTGGCCCAGTGTCAGGAAATCTATCTTTCTAAACTATTAATGTACAACAGTATGTGTTGTCGTGTAATGGTTTACCACAACTGTTTCTCTTTCAATTAAAACTTTCATTATTTTTTTGGAACATAAAGGAAATTCTTTGAAACATGTGACTTGGCAGAACTCTAATTACATACAGTAAGTTAGTTGATCTATAGTTAAACCAGCATTTTGCTGAAGGCAGTTGTTTATTTCTGCAGATGTTTTGTATTTCAGATTAAAGAGGAGCTGTCATTTAAACCATTTCTAGGATCCCGAGGCAAGATAGCCAGACACATTAGTTCCTGACTGATGGGATATCAGCTACCAATGCAAACTGGTGAACTTCAGAAGAAAAGCAGGTCGAAGAATTCCAGGCACATCTGCAGTCATACCTCACTGATTTCTCTTTAAATGGTCCTTAAGGAGCCAGAAGCCTTATGGAACAGCTCCTTATATGTCTCACAATCAGCTTTTTTTTTCAGGGAAACTCTCAGGAATCTTGGCAGTTTTTCCTGTGACTTGGTCTGAAAGGTATCAGCTTTTCAACTGCTGTGGTTAAAAAACTGTTGAGGTTTCTCGGCAGCTGTTACTATACTACATAGTTGTGTTACATATACGTTGCGAGTGTCTGCACTCAGCTTGGTGTACTCAGCAGCAGAGTATTGTGCCCCAGTGTGGCACACAAGTAGGATTGATGCACAGCTGCATGAGTCAACGCGCATCGTCAGTGGGACAATACCATCTACTCCCACATACTGGCTGCCTGTTCTGAGTCATATACCACCCCCGGATGTACAACGGAAAAATGCCCTCCTTCAAGAATACTGGAAGATTATTGATAATCCCCAGCTGCCAATATTGAGTGACGTAACCTGCCTGCAACGAAATAGACTGAGATCTAGACATCCAGCCATTTCAACTGCTAAATCATTTGTAGAAGATGACTTCAATATCCACAATATGTGGAAACAGAATTGGCTAGAAAATTGTCCTCCACAGTGTCGAAGCTTACCCTGCATCTCAGAGAAACCAACTGGATTTGATCAATATGGACAACATTGAACAGAATCCGCACAGGCCATGGTAGATGTGCTGATGTCCTTTATAAGTGGGCAAAATGACATCACCGAATTGTGATTGTGGGGCCGAAAAACAAACTATCCAACATATAGTGACAGAGTGCCAAAACAGAGCCTATAACGGAGATTTCACCGATTTCCTGGCTGTGACAAATGAAGCAAAAAATTATATTTGTAATCTAGACATATGTCTATAATTTTATACTCTATATTTTATATTTTGTATTTTATCTCCTGTGTTTTTATTCTATTGAACTGCGATGTGAATGTGCCATACGATAAATAAATAAATAAATAAACTACACATCCTTGGGATTTAAACATCTTTAGGAGTCAGTGCTTCACAGCTAATAAATGAAAGGTAAAGCTAATTGTTTTCTCTGAATCTATGCATTTAGAGTGTTTTCTGGTTGTAGCTACTAAACTAGAATTCACAGGTGCTAGTTCTGCATGGCAACTAAAAATCCACCTTAGTTAGAGTCTGCATTCTAATTAAGCTGCAGCATTTCTTGCATTTAAAAGGTCACTGGAAAAGGTCTTTCAAGAAAGGTGGGTATTTGAAATGTAGTTATTTATTAATTACGTTTAAACAAATAATCATTTGATAACTGAAGAAGATATTTTAACATCTTTCAATGCATAAATTGAAATAACAAGCAAAACCAGCAACACTATTCTCTTCCTACTGAGCTCCACATCACAGCCTCTTCAGTATCAATTGAAAATGAAAGATAGAGTATGACAGTGAGATCCATCCCAAAGAGACCTCCCCCAATATTTTCATATAAAAATATTTTTAAAAATATAGGGGACACACAGCTTCAAAGGAACCTTAGAGATGAATTATTAAGGAACCAAGCATTTATTCTTCAACAATATTTTAAGAACCCAGGAAGTTCCTTCGCTGATTATGGACAGAGCACTGGTCCATCTACACTGGTACTGACTCTACCAACAGCAGCTCTAGAAGATTTTTGACACAAATCTTGGGTATGAACCTCTCAGATACAATCAGTACCATCAATCACAGTATCCTTTGGGAGCATTCCATAAATAAAACTAAAACTCCTGAAAACCGTTCTCAAAAGTTGACTTTGAACAGTATCGTTGCTGTTGTTTATTCGTTCAGTCGCTTCCAACTCTTTGTGACTTCATGGACCAGCCCACACCGGAGCTTCCTGTCTGTTGTCGCCACCCCCAGCTCCCCCAAGGTTGAGTCTGTCACGTCTAGAATATCATCCATCCATCTTGCCCTTGGTTGGCCCCTCTTCCTTTTGCCTTCCACTTTCCCTAGCATCAGCATCTTCTCCAGGGTATCACTAATATTATTATATGACACTAAGAGATCCAGCAAAAGTAATAGGGATGCACTTCTTTATACCAGCCACACTATTGATCTGTTGAGTCAGCAATCTTATGCTCCTTTGGAAGGTGGACATAGAACTCAAAGCAGTTTCCATATGAAGCAAGATAAAATGCTGCCTCCAGTTGCATATTTTGAAATGGTGTGTTCTGAGGTGATATTATTTATTATATCAATTTATATGGACACCCTTCTCAAATATATGACTCTGGGTGGCTTATAACAATTTAAAAGCTGTGTAAAAATATAAAATCATATAAAAATTACAGGTTAGGAGACTGACTTTGCCAGTAGACATAGTCAATCCAAGGATTCCTCTGAAATTATGGTTGGTTACCAGAATCTCCTGGTACAACCTCCATTATGATATTCCAAATACTTCTTTGAATAAACTTTCCCTTTAGCTCAGCAGTCTGAAACATTAAAGGAAAGACACTTTGATTTTTCTTGCCCAAAGCTATAATAGCACAATTTAATATCATCTGGTAAAAAAAAATAACAAGCAAAATGATAATTGTGTAGCTGTTAGTTCCTGCATATAAGACATGAGTTTGGGAGAAACTCCCTTTTTAAACCAATACAACTAAATATCCAGGCTGAAAAAACAAGTGGGTTGTTTTTTGTTTTTTTTTGAGAAAAGGAGAAAATGGTTTGGAGAGGGAATGAGAAGAAAACAGAGTCACAAATGTAGAATTCCAAACTAAATAAAATCACTCTTCGATTTTGGAACATATGCAAAGTTAAATGCAGAGGCAATGGTTTGAGTTGATTTTGACCTTCTCCTTAAATGCTGCTAATTAGATTTCAAGGAATTTCCTTGTAAGCTGCCCCGAGTCACTTTCTGTAAGATGGGTGGCTATATAAATTTGCTAAATAAACAAAAATAAATAAACATCTCATAATTTTTATAGAAATCGTATAGAAACCCAGTACCTCAATCATCCTCCTGGGATGCCTCAACAACCACCTACAGGCTCCCATCACTCTACTCTAGTGCCTGGGGGAAGAGCGAGGTCTTCATGGCCTTCTAGAAGGCTAAAAGGGTGGGGGCCTGACGGGTTGCTGGGGGAGGATGTTCCACAGGGGAGGGGCCACCGCAGAAAAGGCATGCTTGCTGTATATTTCAGGGAAGGAACCATGAATGTGCCCACCCTATCTGACCTGGTATGGTGGGCAGATACCCTGGAGAGGCAGTCCCACAAATAGGTGGCTTTTGCTAAGTGGAGCTTTAAAGGTGATAACCACCACCTTAAATTGCCCTGGAAACCAACAGGGAGCCAGTGCAACTCAGGCAACAGTGGTGTGACATGGGCAAACCAAAAGGCACCTAACACTGCATGCACTGCCACATTCTGGACCAGTTGCAACTTCCAGGTAGTTTTCAAGGGCAGCCCCATGTAGAGCAAGTTGTAATAGTTCAGCCGAGCAAAGAAGTACAGTACATGTATGACAGATTCCACTCTTCCCATTGGATAGGGGCAAAGGGTCTCTTATAAAATATTAAATCTCTCTTCTGGCAGTGATGATTTCAAACTATCAAATCTAGCTAAATTAAGGGCTTGCACGTAAGTTGGGCATCAAGTCTTAGCAGACTTCCAAACAAACCTGAGCTAAACAAAATAGGGATAGAGCTTAATTTTTTCTACAGATCTATATCAAAAACCTACTGTCTAAGTTCAGAAAAAGCTTTCTGAAAGCCAGTAGAAGAAAATGGATAAATAGGCTGAAATGTTTTAGGTCCAAGTTATTACCTGTCCTCCATGGTGATGTGAAATTGTCTTTTAAGGTCAAGGAGCCCAGGGAGCTCTCAAAGACAATTATTTTGAGCCAAAATTTCAAGCAGCGAAGTCACATATGAGCCTCTATAGAAATTAAGCAGGATTTTAACCTCAGCCAGAAGTTGGGGACATGCTGGGGAACTCACTGTTAGGCCCTTTAAACATTTAGAGTGAACAGCTTTAAGCAGAGTAAAATGTCAGAAATTATTGATCTGGGTACCATGTGCCAAAAGGCTCAGGAACTTTGCTTTATACAATTTTATTGCAGCCCAAATGTGATTATTATCATTATGGTTTGCATAATGCAAGAAAAACATTTTTCTGGGTAGACACAGACCTTAATGGTTTGTCCCATACAATCAGAGCTTGAAAACAGACACCTAAGTATTTGAATACTTTGGATCAGGACAGATACCATAAATTTTCCAGGAGTGATGGCAAACAGTTTGTGTTTTGCCCTGGTTGATGTCTAGACACCATCATAAAACCACCTGACATGTAGACAGGATAGCTGCATCATCCACATAAAAAAAGGACCAAGACAGATCTGTTGGTCAGCTTAGAGGATGAAATTCTGGTTTTGACAAAGCTTGCACCAAGGAATTAACATAGGAGTTGAAAAGGGTAGGTGCCAAGATGCATCTTCATTTCACCCGTTTTTGAATATGCATAGGAGAGGGAAAGATGTTCTTGAGTGCTGCAGTAGATCTGCAGTGAATTATTATTGTGTTGTTTCATGATCGGAATGAGAAATGCTGGTCAACTGAGAAAGCAGCCAATTTCTCCCAGACCTGGGGATCAAATCAAAGGCTGCCTTTAAGTCAATAAAGGCAACATAAACTTGCTCTCAGAGTAGAAGATTTGCTTCTCTGCTAAACACTAGAGTATCAAATGTTGATCAAGTGTTATCTTCTCTGAGTCCACCTTGTTGCTCTGCCAAAATGCTATCTGCAACATTACGTCTACTAATTTGCTGTAAAGATACCTGGCATACTTTACAACTTATTACACTCAGCAGGACTACTGAGCAATAATTTGTTAGGACATTTTTTTCTCCTTTTTAATGTAATGGGACAGAGGTGGAACTGCTCCAGTCTGCTGAGATCTGAAATGTGTGATCTAGACATGTAATGTTGCATTTTTAGTGCCCAGCAATCAGTGGTTGCTTTTAACAACTTAAGTAACTCCAGTAGTTTTGCCATTCTCTGACTGTAAGATGAGTTTGGAGGTCTTAGAGGGAGATACTAAAGTCTGCTGTGCAGTAAGTTTAGAGCAAGGCTCCATATAAAACGGTAGCACTTGGTCACTAAATGGAGCACCGAAATATTCAACCCAGACCTCAGCAGAAACAGTACAATGTGGGTCAGTAAGACCTTTTTGGAAAGCAGAGGTTGCGAACTGTCAGAAAACAGAATAGTTATCTTCTATTACTACCCAAGCAAGCGTTCTCCAACTATCATTCTGGGCCTCCAGCTTTTAATAAGGCCTAACATGGTTTTTTATGCTTAGCAGAAGTGGTTGACATTGCTAATCTTTCAAAATGGAGATGCTTAGGGTTAAAATTGGGCAAAATTTGCAACTGATATGTAAGTTGTTTGGCCTCTCGCCTAAAATATAATTTTAAGCAATGTCATTATCCTGCATCGTTAAATTACCTTGAAAAGCCCCTGACAGAATAAAAGGAAGTAATTGGAGCTAAGTTTGAACCATTTGTCCGATTCTTGTTTATGGACCTTAAACATTCATTTCTTCATTCTTCCCTGATAGTATATATGATTTCCTCTCAAACTTAAAGGAATTGCTAAAACGGCATTTGGCCCTCTCTTGTGTTCTCTTATCTTTGAAATATATTTGAATAGCCTTTCAGTATATCAAGCAATGTCAAAATAAGTCTAGTGCAAATTTGCCTTTGTGCACTCAACAAAGCCACCACGTTATTACCTCCAGCAATAACGTCGAGTTAACCAATGTTGAGGGAGCTCCCTCTGCAAATGCTTTTCTGCTGTTAAAAAAAGAAATGAACTCTACCCTCCAGACTGTGCAAAGTTTGGCTGCACAAAATATGTAGGAGAAAGCATTGCAGCAACTGTCCTATTTTTACAGATTCATTTAGGAATCCTTTTTAAAGAAGTAAAGCCCTTTTTAACAACAATGGAAATCACTTAAATATGAATTTGGCCTGCCTCTCTTACTTGTTTGCAGTATGGTTCCATTCTCAGCATGCTTTATGTAGGTGAAGGTAAACCATTCCCCTTCATCCCGTGATCCCTCATCAGGGGCCAGACTTGCAGTGCCTGACGACAACTGGAGTTAAATGTGCTTGGAAGGCTGTAAGTTGCTCATTCCTAGATGGCTTAAGATCTGTGAACAAAACCTAGCTCTGGAGCTGGGAGGGCCAGGGCAGAGGAAAACTGAGTAACTCTTACAGTTTTAAGTCTAGGTAATACTCATATAAAGTTATTTTCTGTAACTGCTCAAGAAAACTCTGCAAACTTTAATGTTTCCATGTCCCCACTGGGATATATTTTGTCACATTTCATGTATTGCTGTCTGAAGCTAAAGTAAATATGATGAGCCAGACACATTTTACTAACATTTGTCCCAAATACATGTAAACCATGTACATGTGGCCTATTACTATACGAAGGGCAATAGAGCAAACACCAATTTTTACCTTACTGTGGTCTATTACTTCAAGTAATCTCTTTTTTTTTCCAGAAAACCTCAGACATCAGAGCCAAGACTGAAAATTGCATTAATCTTAAGTCTCCTGAACATATTATGAACTTACGTTTCATAATATCAGATTTATTTTGAGGTAACTCTCACTGGGCGCAATACTGAGAAAAAGAGAAAGAAACAGACACAGCTCTATTCCAGAGCCTACAAAACAACAGATTGGAAAACGTATCTGTATACTTACACAGGTAGTTGGAGGTTCACTGAATTCAGCATAAGAATTTCAGCATAATACAGTTACAGTATATACAGTACATCTCTGACAGTCTCTACCATCAAATGAAGGCTACTGACTACAAGGGGATCTATATAAGTCCATTATTATTAAGTATTTTACAGCTGATGTATTAATTGATTTGAGCCAGGTCGTAAAATGTATTTTGGACTTTGTTAATGCAGTTGAAATGGAAAAGCATATATATGTTGAAAAAGTATAGTAAAGAAGATCTTAAATCTCTTTAAAAACCCTTCAACATACCTTCATTTTCTATACAATGACTTGATCTGCATTATGTAATAAATAAAATTCAAAGTTCTACAGTCCAAATTCTTAATAATGGGTGAGAGTTTCCCCTGGATCATAATGCTTCAGCAGGCCCCAAATAAACATAAAGAATACAATACAAAATACAAAGGAAAAAAACAAAAGTTTAGGAGTATATACCCCATAATACTGCAGTCTGATGACACATTCAAACACCTAACTGCAGAGACACGATTTTTGATTTTGGTATGCTTTGTTTTCAAAACACAAATGCACTATTTTAAATACAGCTTTTACAGAGAATTCTAGCTCTGGGATATGAAATTCAGAGAAAATGTATGTTATATTTTTCTAGAATTGCAAAAAAAGAATTGAACATTATATTTCAAACGTACGCATTGGAAATACTTTGGGATATATATGTTTTTGGTATCTTAGAGCTGGGCAGTGCCAATTGGGAAGAAGTGTTTTGACTGCAAAAGACCACAAACCTCAAAAAACCAAGATTATGGCAACCAGCTTGATCGATAACTGGCAAATAGAGGGAGAAAATGTAGAAGCAGTGAAAGACTTTGTATTTCTAGGTGCGAAAATTACTGCGGATGCTGACTGCAGTCAGGAAATCAGAAGACGCTTAATCCTTGGGAGAAGAGCAATGACAAATCTCGATAAAATAGTTAAGAGCAGAGACATCACACTGACAACAAAGGTCCGCATTGTTAAAGCAATGGTGTTCCCCGTAGTAACATATGGCTGCGAGAGCTGGACCATAAGGAAGGCTGAGCGAAGGAAGATCGATGCTTTTGAACTGTGGTGTTGGAGGAAAATTCTGAGAGTGCCTTGGACTGCCAGAAGATCAAACCAGTCCATCCTCCAGGAAATAAAGTCAGACTGCTCACTTGAGGGAATGATATTCAAGGCAAAACTGAAATACTTTGGCCACACAATGAGAAGACAGGACACCCTGGAGAAGATGCTGATGCTAGGAAGAGTGGAGGGCAAAAGGAAGAGGGGCCGGCCAAGGGCAAGGTGGATGGATGATATTCTAGAGGTGACGGACTCGTCCCTGGGGGAGCTGGGGGTGTTGACGACCGACAGGAAGCTCTGGCGTGGGCTGGTCCATGAAGTCATGAAGAGTTGGAAGCGACTGAATGAATAAACAACAAAGTACCTCATTAAAGTAGACATGTCTTTTTCTAGAATTCTGTGTCTTCTTGAACGAATCACAGGTCTGCATTTGTGTCTCATGAGCTTCACACCACCTCTTCTCAATCAGATCCAAAGCACTGCAGATCTTGTTATTTCTGTTCGTTTGTTAATATATTTTGGTGTTGTGCAATTAAATAAATCAAAATCTTTTTGCATTTGCAGCCACTGCTCAAGAGAAAACAGGTAGACATTTCAAGAAAACTGCAATTCAAGAGAACTTCATAAAGGAAATACAAATTCAACAACTACCAGAGACTCCTGTTCAAAGAGAGTTGTGGGGTGGTACTGTGCCATTGTTCCTGAAAGGGAAAGCTAATGGGCAGTGTATCTCTGCTCCGCACAGTCTGATTAGCAAGCCTGTTTGCTCAGATGATGTAATGCCTTCAGCGTGGGATGTCATTGTTTAATTAAGATGCAATTTGATATCTTACCATGGAAAGCTTTGTTGAATTTCTTTCTTACTGTATAGTTCGACTTAAGGTATTAAAAAAAAAACACCTGACATTGAGCTACTTTTGCAGTTCCTGAAGCCATAGAAACTCACAATTTGAAAGGCTTTTGATGTGTTTTTTAAATCAAACTGATAGTTTATAATAAGTGCTAGTATTGGCACTGCTTATATTAGAAAACTCTATTCCTTGCTCAGCTATATTAGCCGCTGATGCTGATACCAAGAAATAATCAGAAAAAAATGATTATTGTAAAAAAGGCTTTCCACATTAGGTAGAAGGCTCACATCCACAATGTTGCTTTAAAGATGTTTTTCCATTTAAATTCTTTCAGGCAAATTACAGACAAGTTACTCTGTTGTAGTGGAATAGGACATGGCTGATGCCTTGCCTTATCAAATATTTATTCAAACTGGAAAAAAGTTATGCTTTAAAACTGTAAAAGAGTTTATAATTGCCTATGCATAGTTGGGACAAGATGTGAAGCTTTCTTGCAGCTCTCACTTCTCATAAACCCATTTGAGCTTTTTCAAGTGCTTCCAGCCAGCAGGGCAGAGAATTAGGGGTGCTAGTCATTCAGTCAAAAAAGTTGGTAAAGGAAAGTTGGACAGTAAGATAGATATAGATACTGTGCCTTCGAGTCATTGTTGACTCCTGGTGACTGCCTGGACTAGTCCCTGCAGTTTTCTTGACAAGATGCAAGAAGCTGTTAGCTGTTGTCTTCTTCCTAGGGTTGAGGAGTTGTGACTGGCCCAAGGCCACCCAGCTGGCTTTGTGCCTAAGGCAGGACTAGAACTCACGGTCTCCCGGTTCCTAGCCTGATGTCTGATGCACTACACCAAACTGGCTCTCGAGTAAGAAATAAGTTATAATAAAAGTTCTTAGTTGCTGTAAGAAGGGCAACATTTGCCTTAAATCCAGCTCGATTCCTAGTGATTTCTGGCAACAAATGGCTTGCATTTCCTTTTTTCCTTCTAGTGTCTTTTTTTACTTCCCATCCTAGTCTACAGGCTTGGGACCATATATTTGCTTGCATTAGGAATATAAATATATTTTCCATGGCATTCCTTCAACTTGCTAATAAATATAGTTAATCCTTTCTAATACACATATTCCCACTTTGTAATACCCCAAACTCTTTAATCTGATGCTTGACATAGCTTGATCTGGGAATAGAAATATCAGAAAATATCAAACAAGTTAAATAGTACAGAAGGTCTTGGATTTGTTTATAGAATAATTGAACCAAATTACTGCAGATTGACAACATTACACGTGCTCTCTAATTGCATCAGTTTTATTTTCCTCCCTCCTTCAATACGTTTTCTCTCTGTTGCCAGATTCCTTTCCTTATCTCATCCCTGTCCTTTGCTGTTCTTTTCATGGTGCTATTTCTTCCTTGTAGTTATTGCCTTTCTGCACCCTGCTAGTGCTGGCTGTTCTTTGAATCTCTGTCTGCAACCTGATAAGGATGCAGATGTCAGCTGTAGCCTACAAAAGGTTTCTGCATCAAGGCTCTCCTTTGAGATAACTCTGAATAAAAGAACCACCAAGCCGTGTTGGACCATGAGATTGAAAAGAACTGAGATCCCTCAGGGGGGGGGGTTGCCTTCAAGTCATTGTTGACTCCTGGTGACTGCCTGAATGAGTCCCTGCAGTTTTCTTCAGAAGTGGTTTGCCTTTGCCTCCTTCCTAGAGCTGAGACAGAGTGCCCAAGGCCACCCAGCTGGCTTTGCATCCAAGGCAGGGTTAGAACTCACAGCCTCCCAGTTTCTAGCCTGGTGCATTAACCACTACACCAGACTAGCTCTCTAATCCACAGTTAGCTTCTCAAAATTCCTTTCCAAATCCTAGTTACTATGCTATCAGTTCTAAGTGCCATTTCTATTAATTAGGACTATCAGTGCTGTCAGTGAGCATAATAAAGTTTGACTAATTAGGACTACCAGACATGGTTTGCAAAAATGAAGAAGACAGCTAGGGATATAGAAAAATTATTGCTCCCATTTGATCACCATCTGGAATTTTGCAGCCTAGATATGATACACCTTATTAATATGCAGGTGATAAAAGAGCCAATTTCTAGAAACCACATCCTAAAGAGGTGACTACAAATGCACATTTTATCATGACTCCATTATGATAGGAACTGGACAAACAACCCAGTTTGTTCATGTTAAAAAAGAAATGTAAAAGAATTCTGTTCTCAAGCCCATCATGTTTTACCTATTAGTTCTTTCATTTATAGTATTATTGTCCTGTCTTTCCTGAACTCAAATAAGGTTACAGTAATATTTAAAACAATACATAGAAATTGAAGACAGGACATTATACACATAGAATTCACCTGGAGTAATTAACTTCATATAAAATCCTATAATTTTGCCAAAGGCCTCCTGTTTTTTTATAATGGCCACCATTGTTTGACCCTGACTCCCTTTTTGCTGAAGATGCTGGTATGTTACGACTAACTTTTGTTTTGAGACCCTGTTAGCAATGTTTCATGTCATGGAGTATTCTCCCTTTCTGGACTTTGGCAAATCAGCTAACTTCTCTGTATTTGAGTTGTGTCAGAAATATTTATTACCAAAAAGAACGTAGGGAACTTCATATTAAAGCTGGCATACTGTGTTATTCTTCTTTGTTCTATCAGGTATTTGTAGCTGTTGGGTATCTAAAAAACATATGCCCCATAATGAACAGTTATTTGCCATGTGTTCTCATTGGGCCTGGAGCTTGAGACGACACCTCTCTGACTGCAGTGCAAGTCTGTAGCCTGCTTTCCAGGCTGCTGGTGGGAGCAAATTATATAAAATAACCCAGAAAACAAAAATTAAGATAGAGATCAGGAGAATATCACATGGTCTTCTATCCCATGCTTGCAATTAATACTGTTTTGGTCAAGGCTTTTCAATCTACAAAGTATGTCAAAATATAAAAACAAAATGATTGTAAAAAGAACATTATCTGGTTGTGTACAACTTTAGGACAAAGGTTTTGGTTTCATCCAGATGACTTTAAAAATAAATCTCTGACATAAATAGCAAGGAAATAAGCCTAGTTCAGTATCCTTTTAAGGTATAGTTGATACTAGAAGAGCCATGGTAGCTTATCACCTATTCGTTGCTCAATCTGATCGTTATTGAAAGGTTCCCCATTACTATAAAAATCTTTTAGTATATAAAAATTATATTTTCTTAAAGATTTCATTTTAGCCAAACCATAATAATCATCCTGATCGATATATGTTATTAGAGGAGTTAAAGGGGAAGTATCCCTCATCAAAACTGTGTATCTACTCTTCCAAATTTGAAGCATTGTTTTAGTAAAAATATGTTCAGTCTGTTTTATTCTAGAAAAATATTTTGGATGAAAAAAACCACTGATTTATAAATTTATCCGGCTCTAACAGATAATTTGAATCCATTGTTTAGAAGAGTCTTCCGTAATAAATGGAACCATATGCCCTAACTGTGCTGCTTGATAGTATATTAACAAACTGGGCATGCCCTAGCCTCCCCAGTATCTTTTAAAGATGTAAAATCAGGTCCTTTTTTAAACCTGCTAAAATTTTCAAATCCAAATGAAGTAATTTAGGAGGTGATAACCAGTTAAAACAATCTGATGCAGGGAAGGACTGGAGGGATGAACAAGAAATATTCTTGCTTCCTGGCTTTATTTAGCATTGCTTGGCATTCTGTAATCATTCAGCAGATTGTAAAAGTAACATGAATTGTAAGGTTTTTGAAAATATGGTGAATTGTTGTAGGGCACTCTTTATGGCTATAGAACAGTTGGTAAACTTAATTCATGGAGGGATAGGCTTAAATGTATCTTACATAGGGGAAAATATGGGAGAACTAATTCATTTAGTTTTAAATATGGAGAAATTAATTCATTTTAAAGGCATTAAGATGTGCTCTCACCCACTTTTAAAAATCCTTTGCTTCTCCCCACCCCCACCCCCCCAATCATTGTACTGTGGCCTAAAGCATACCTTAATGCAGCTGACAACTCAACAAAATATGTATATCCTGCTCTAGGCTAACCAGAAATGTTTTTGCTATTTAAAACGTTTAATAAAAGAAGGTGGGGTATCTTCTGCCTATTTAAATGATTGAAATCATACTGCTATTATCTGTTTTCAGTTTTGCTGTTTATGTAGCATCACAGCTCTGCAAGGTGCCTTGCGCTAGTGCTGCTGTCTAAGCACAAATGTTTCTAAGAACTTTTGCTTGCATTATCATGAACAGCCCTGCTAAAAACTGAGGAATGTCCAATCAGTTATATACTCAAGGCAGTGAGTCAAATAATAATTACAGACCAGATGAGATTGGAAATTGAATTCAGAGATAAGTAGGCTGCACTGATAAATTTTTATTATGATCTAAATCAACATACATTATGCTGCAGCTAATTTCTTATCCTTACAAGCTGTGCCCTGAAGTAATTGCTCAAGTGCGTTAGTTTTTTCTGTAACAGACCAATCCTCTCTGTAGAAATATTCCAATTATGGAGCCTTTTGATATATTCAAGTGGCTTGCCAGCTTCAGCTTGGATAGAGTGCACTAAGGATAGAGCATTAAGGATAGGGGTATTTGTTCCTGTCTGTCTCTTGTCCCCCACCCCACCCCCGTCACCCAACATCTGTTAAAAAAGCAAAGTTTTCACTCAGCTGAAAACCCTGATTAGGAGACATGATGGAGGCTGGACTGAATTTAGAATGTGCTGGATTGTGAGTCCATTGCACTATTCCTGTCTCTACTTGAGGCTTCCAAGATGAGGGTAGTCAAAGGATGAGCCTCCAACCTCAGCTGGAGAAAAGCCTACAGCAAAGCTCCATTTTAACAGTCTAATTGGGGAGGCAGTATCCGTTGTTCATGAAATCTGCTGAACTGCAGAGTACATCATTATGTAAGCAATATTAGCTGATATAAATGATGTCTTCTACATACCAGATCTTTATAGCTATGCTCCTCCTCTCAACTCCAACATGTTGTGTTCTTTATCCACTCTTTGTTGATTCTATTCTGAATAGAACTTGCAGATCTCCAGACCATGTAATTCCCCAAACTTTATAATAGATGTGATACCTAGTTCCTTAAGATCCTGGCATACAAGTTCTACCTGCAGTATTCAAGGAGGAGAGAAGCCACCATGAGAATATAAAGGAATACAGGTAGTCCTCAGGCAGCAACCACAGTTGGGACTGGCAACACAGTCATTAAGTGAAGTGGTCACTAAGTGAAACCACAACTGTGCTTATGATCTTACTTCAGCTTTCCTTTGTTTTACAGACCTGGGAAGGTCATAAGTGCAAGGACTAGTCATAAAGTTACTTTTTTATCAGTGTCATAACTATGAATGGTTGCTAAATAAGGCAATCACTAAACAAGGACTACCTGTATAATATTTCAGCTCTACATTGTTTACATGAAAGGGACCTTACAACTTTAAAAAAAAAATTGTATGGTTATGACACAGATGCCATGTAAATAATAATATCCTTGGTATCCTATAGTAAGTAAAAGCTATCTCCTGAAAACCATTTTTTTTCCTTTCTCTCTTTTAGATTGACACTCCAGCCTTGTTCAGGCAGTACATTTTATGCTCAATTCAATATACAAGGAGCAGTGAACAGTTTTTTCCCTTCCCAAGACATGCTGGTAACATCATTTAAGAGCCCATTGGCAGTAGAGAGAAACCTTTGCACCCATGCAAACACTTCCATGCATGTTGGAACGTTGCACAATTAGAAGGCACCAACAGCAACTCCCTGCAAATCATCATGCATTACTGGTAGAGATTGGCTTAACACCATTGTTGCAGAGTGACAAAATCTTGGCTCCTAAGATGGTATGTGGGCTGAAGTTTCAATTGTCGCTTTAAGGACAATTTAGACTGAAAATATGAATACATTCTCTAACTAATAAATACTTTCAGGAAGGGCTGCACATTTTCTTCCAACCTGAGGGCCACACTTGGTTTTTAAGCAGCATGTCAGGGGATACATTACAAAAAGTAGTGAGTGGGGTGAGGGCAGAAACATAATTATTTCGTACAACTTAATTAAAATAAAATACGAAATATGATTACTCTCCAGTCATATCTTTAATCATTTCCCCCTTACATCACCTTATAAACATGCTGTCAACTTTGTAACAACCTTTAGAGATTTCTGGGAGCTGCACCTGCTTTTGAGGACTGTATGCAAATACAGGGCCTCAGGCTGGCCCTAAGTAATATCCACTAATTGGCCCTATGCCTTAAGACTACACAATCTGTGCTGCAAGCATCCAAATGTCCACCAGATGGCAGCAAGGAGGCACACAAAAATTGTTTTCTGCCATTTAGTGGTTCTCCCAAATTTTGTAGCCCAGCTATAGCCTTACTGTTCCCATAATTTCTGACTCAGCTTAATCTCTTATCAGTGGTTCTGGCAACATACATTCACAGTAACTGGGTTACATACTGTATGATCTTTTTAAGAATGCAGAATTTCCCACTATTTTTTGCCAGGAATTACGTAACCTCCTATGAGCCTTTTTCTCAGGAGACTACTGGCAAGGCTTTATGACATCCCCAGGCTGCAATAAGTGCCGCTTAGCTGTTACAGCAAATTAGTTTTTGGGAAGTCCGTAGGGCTTGACAATGAGCTTTGTCATAAAGAACTTTACCTTTTCAGCCTCTTTCTTTCCTGTTCTTTTTGGGAGGAGGGGGTTGAGAACAAATATTTTTTGAAATGGCTCAGTTGACTGGGTTTCCATGTTCCTATGACTGTGTGCATGATTGTGCATTGCTGGCTAGATCTACCTGATCTGGCTACGGACAAACAAAGAAATGCAGAGAACTCAAACAATTTTTGCAGCCCAAATCTGACTGGGCTTAAATTGAACCACAAACTGGGGATGAGTTCACTAGTCAATTAATCCCCATTTGATCTAGTTAAGTGTATTGAGGGAACAGGGTTCCTTGAAACACAGCCAGAGCCAATCTGTTGTTCCTTATAATATATTGCCTCCCCCTTATGTGTGTGTATCTACTCTATGTATATATGTTTCAGTGCTTGTGTATATTAATGTGTACAAGTATGTGTGTATGTGGGTATGAGGGTGGGTTTGTATATGAGCGTATGCATGTAGATGCTTAACTTTCTAATTTGAAAGGCCTTGCCAACTTCAGGCCCTGCTTGGAGAGTCTGTTCCTCCATGTGGTACTCAAACATATATGGGGCCTTCAGCCCAAACCTCTGCCATAAGCAAGCTATATTTCACTTGCATGCCTTCTTTCACATAAGAATCTTCCAGCTTGCTTTTCAAAAGCCTAAAATTATCAGGCTTCAATAGGATGAACATTTTCTTGCATTTTTTTAAATTGCAAGTTGAAATATGCTGAGATATCAGCTTGTAATCAAGTCAAAGTAATTTAACCAGATATAATAAGCCCAATATACACAGTGTAACGATTGCCTAATCCCAAATACTCAGTCTCACAAGCTCGGGCTTAAAGATAACTGATTTATTAAAGGAATAGTATGCAAATACAGAGAAAGCTGAGAATGAGCAAAAGCGCGCCAAATACAAACTTAAAAGCCTTGCTGGTGAGCACGTCCCGCCCCATCGCCCGTCAGGACGCTCCCCCTCCCAGGTGCTAGAAGCCGTTAGACGCGCCTGGGAAAGTAACCTTGAACAGGAGCGCAAACCCAAACATGCATTCCAAGCTCTCAAAACAATGGAGAGCGAAGGAATGGAAAAACCCCGGGTGAAGGAACACGGAACAGAAAAAGACATGTGAAACGTTACAATGTTAACCAGACATTGGAATGAGAACATGACATATTGCCCCCCCAAAAGAAACTAGGGAGCCGGTTTGTCAGGATAGGCAGAGTGGAATTGTGTTACGAGACGAGGGGAATGCACGTCTGGAGCAGCAACCCATTCAGGATGAGGGAAATGTTTCCAGCGGACGAGGTATTGTAAAGCGGAGCGCTGGCGTCGGGAGTCGAGGATGGATGTCACCTCGAAGTGTTGCTGGCTGTCAATCATGAGGGGAGGTGGAGGAATGGGTTGTGGATGCCAACGGTCCGACGACAGGCAGGGTTTGAGTAAACTACAATGGAAAACAGGATGTAAACGTTTAAGGTTGTGAGGCAAATCAAGTTTAAACGTAACAGGGTTGAGCTGAGCAACAATTGGAAATGGTCCAACAAATTTAGGGCCAAGTTTCTTAGAGGGTTGTGGGGACTTGATAAACTTAGTTGATAAGTAGACTTTATCCCCGACCGCAAAGGATGGTTCTGGGGAACGCTTTGCATCGGCATGGCGTTTATAGGTAGCCTGGGCATGGCGGAGAGCCAGTAGAATATTAGACCATGAGTCTTTGAGAGAGTCTGCCCAGTCAGCAAGGGTGGCTGGTAGCGGTTGAGGATGAGGAAGTTCAGGAATAGGAACAAACTCATGTCCAAAAACTGTTTTAAAGGGAACTTGACCAGTGGTTTGATGAACGGCATTGTTGTAAGCGACCTCAGCAAATGGGAGTAAATCGACCCAGTTGTCTTGTTGGTAGTTAACAAAAGCTCTGAGGTATTGTTCCAATGTAGAATTAACCGCCTCTGTAGATCCGTCCGTTTCCGGATGCCAGGCGGTGGAAAGCAACTGTTTTGTACCCAAAAGTTTTAAAAATGCCCGCCAAAATTGTGACGTAAATTGTGTGCCTCTGTCACTCACCAAACGGGCGGGGATACCGTGGAGGCGGTACACGTGGATGAGGAAGAGGCGTGCCAGCTGTTGTGCGGTGGGGATAGAAGCGCATGGGATAAAGTGGGCTTGTTTGGAGAAAAAGTCTTTGACGACCCAAATGACAGTTTTGCGTTGACTAGGGGGTAGATCAACGATAAAGTCCATGGAGATGTCCTGCCAAGGGACAGATGGAGTGGCAACAGGTTGAAGGAGACCTTGGGGTTTGCCTGGTTTGCGCTTTATCGCCGCACATACAGGGCACGCAGTGACATACTCCTTTAAGTCTTTGAGTAAAGTTGGCCACCAGAATTGCCGGCGAACGAGGTGCAAAGTTTTTACGTAGCCAAAATGTCCAGCTAGCTTGTCATCGTGGCAGCGCTGGAGTATGGTTTTTCGCATTGCCTCGGGTACATAGAGACGATCGTTGCGCCAGGCAAGATCATCGGTGAAAGTTAAAATGTGTCTATTGGTTTGCAACCAAGTATCTGTTTTAAGGTGGGAAAGCAACTGTTGTTGCAAATCGGAGGGAATTGACAAGTGCGGCGAGCGGCTGGAAGGCAGAGCGGCTGGAGGCTGAGTTGATTGCGCTCGGGTCTGGCTGCGAGTCACTGCTGCCAAACTTAATTGTTTGTCGGTCCAGACGGTACCTTGGACCGTTGGTCCTGGGCCAGCATCTTGGGGTCTGCGCGAGAGTGCATCAGCTAAAAAGTTTTTCTTGCCTGGTATAAATTTAAGGGTGAAGTCGAAGCGGCTGAAAAACTCAGCCCAGCGCAGCTGTTTGGGACTGAGTTTTCGACTGGTGCTTAGAGCTTCCAGGTTTTTATGGTCAGTCCAGACTTCAAAAGGGTTTGAAGTGCCTTCCAATAGGTGTCGCCATGTTTCTAAAGCCGTTTTTACAGCAAAAGCCTCTTTTTCCCAAACGTGCCATCTTCTCTCTGTTTCAGTGAATTTGCGAGAGAGGTAGGCACAGGGTTTTAAAGCGCCAGATTGGTCAGATTGTAACAGAATTGCTCCTATGGAAAAATCAGAAGCATCGACTTGTACAACGAAGGGTTTAGAGGGGTTTGGATGCTGTAAAATTGGTTCTGTGGTAAAGATTTGTTTGAGCGCTTCGAACGCTTGCTGACAGGCTGGAGTCCATTTAAGGAGCGCGCCTGGGTTCTTTGAACGTCGCGTATCCCCCTGTCCTTTAGTTTTTAACAGTTCAGTAAGGGGGAGGGCGATTTCTGCAAAATTTTGGGCGAATGCCCGATAGAAATTAGAGAATCCAAGGAAACTTTGTAATTGTCTCCTGGTACGGGGAGGCTCCCATGCCACAATAGCTTCTACTTTTGCAGGGTCCATTTCAATGCCCTGAGCTGAAATTCGGTAGCCTAGGTAATCAATTTGCGACTGATGAAATGCACATTTTGACAGTTTTGCGTACAACTCTGCTTTTTTCAATTTAGCCAGTACCTGACGCACCAAGTGGATATGTTCTGACATGGTTTCAGTATAAATCAATACATCATCCAAATATACCAGTACCCCCTTAAATAGGTGGTCATGCAAGACCTCATTGATTAGTTGCATAAAAACCCCAGGTGCCCCGGACAAACCGAATGGTAAGACTTTATATTGGAAAGCCCCAAGAGGACAGTTAAACGCTGTTTTCCACTCATCCCCTTCCCTTATGCGAATGCGAAAGTAAGCTTCTCTCAAATCCAGTTTTGAGAAAATTTTGCCTCTGGCCAGATGTGATAACATATCTTTGATCAGGGGCAAAGGATATTTATTTAATATTGAGACCGCATTGAGCCCGCGGAAATCGGTACAAAGCCTTAATGACCCATCCTTTTTTGGCCTGAATAGGACAGGAGCTCCTACCGGGGAATTTGCCGGCTCAATGAAACCCCTAGCCAGGTTTTTGTCAATGAACTCCCTTAGCGTAGTAAGCTCTTTGGGAGACATGGGGTATATTTTTGGGTGAGGCAATTTTACATTTGGTAAAAACTCAATGGCACAGTCCGTTTTTCGGTGGGGTGGCAAGCGATCCGCTTCCTTTTCCCCAAATACTTCAGCAAAATCCTGATACTGATTGGGTAGTCCCTCAAGAGGTTGAAGCGTTTGCACAGTAGTATACGCTACCCCTCCACCCTCCATGTCCTCCAGTAGGTCCTTTTCGGGTACTTTGTAAAATCCATCTGCAAACGTCACAGTTCTATGCAGCCAGTTGATAAAAGGGTTTTGTTGCACAAACCAAGGCATCCCCAAGATTACCAGAGGACCCCCCACTGGAGCTACCACAAATGGCAGCTTTTCCTGATGGGAGCCCATCTGCAAGGCGACCAGTCCCGTGGAATGATTGACTGCTTTCCCTCCCGCCATAGTTCCATCCAATTGGGTGAAAATCATGGGTCTTGGCAAAGGGAACGTGGGCAGTTCCAGAGCCGCTACGACATCAGGGTGCATCAGGGAACGGGAGCAACCCGAGTCTAGCATGGCCCACACTTCCACCGTTTTGGTTTTTGAGCTCAGTTTAAGTTTAACAGTCAGTGTGGGGAAGTTTCCACTCACCGAATCGTGGTTACGCCCGGTTTCTTCCACCTGCCCTAGGGCGCCCTTCAGGGCAGGTGGTAGGCTTTTCCCGCCGGCTGCTCGAATTGCAACTCTTCTTCCTCTTCTCCGAAGGGTAGTTCTGGGGGGTCCAGTTCCGCGAGGGCTGCTTTCAGTTTTCACGGTGGAGCAGGAGCAGGCGACTTTACCGTAGGTTTCGTCTGTCGTTCCTCTGGACGGCGTCTCGGGCACGACGTGGCTCGATGCCCTTCTTTCCCACATCTGAGGCACTGACCCTTGGAGAACCGTCGCTCCCTCTCCTCTTCCCAGGTTTTCGGTTTGGGGCGGCTGGCAAGTCCAGATGTGCGCGCTCCTCTAGCAAGAAGCGTTTGTCTAAGCTCTTTGGTATGGGCATAGGTTTGTAGGGCATTTTCTGCGCTGCCCGCCAACTGAATCCACCCATATAGCGTTTTGGGATCATCTCTTCCTAGTGCCCATCGAAGGATTTCGGGTTCTAGCCCCTGTTTGAACAATTCGATTATAGTTGGCTCAGACCAGTCTTCCACTTTTCCTGCCAAAGCTTTAAATTCCAACGCATATTTGGCAACTGAGAGGGACCCTTGGTAGAGTTTCCGCAGGTCATTTTTAGCTGTTTCTTGAGCTAGGGGGTCTTCGAAATGCTGTTTAAGTGCCCACAAAAAGTCATCGAAGTCCTCTAACTCAGTTGCCTCAGCCTGGCATAGTTGCACATACCAATCCGCTGCCCTTCCTCTCAGCTTGTTGGCAATGAAATTGATCTTGCCATGTTCGGACCGAAAGTTCCGACCCCAATCTTCTATATAATGCTTGGCATTAGTGATAAAGAAGGAGAGCGTTGTGGGATCCCCATCGAATTTCACTCCAAATGGTGGGAAGGTTCTTGCCGGCTCAGCTGGCTGTGGCGGTGCCGCGAATGTCAGCGTACGCCGAGCCCCCATGGGTGGTCGATCCCTAGGAGGTCTTGCCTCTCGCTCCCCCCCTTGACGGGCTGATCGAGTCTTGCTTCTCCCCCGGGTTGATATGGTACTGTGCCTGGGGTACTGTGACGGCTCTTCCTCCCAATCCTCCGGGGTGGGCTCTGCCTCTCTGGGTAGATCCTTGAGGATCGTCACTATTAAATCCATTTTATCCTCTAATGCCCTCATACGGGCCGGAGTGACCGGCTCCTCCGGGGGTTGGTTGGTTACCACCACCCTCGGTGACAAGGGGACTTCGGGCTCCCAGGACAATTGTGGAGACCCCCTCCCTGGTGCTCTTTCCATAACAGTTCTATGTTCACTCCTGAGACTCTCCTGCATGGATATCAGCAGCTCGTCCAATTGGATATCTCGCAACTCCCGACGTGCTGCTCTTTGCGCTCTCGATGTTAGCGCTGGCCGGCTTCTGGCCGCCTCCCGCTCCTCTTCGCTTCCCTCACTTGCGCGAAGCTGAGGTTCTGTCATCGCTAGCATTCCCTCTTATCCAAGGATTGGATGGGGCTAGCGGAAAATGGATAAAATGATTCTCAGCTTTATGTAACGATTGCCTAATCCCAAATACTCAGTCTCACAAGCTCGGGCTTAAAGATAACTGATTTATTAAAGGAATAGTATGCAAATACAGAGAAAGCTGAGAATGAGCAAAAGCGCACCAAATACAAACTTAAAAGCCTTGCTGGTGAGCACGTCCCGCCCCATCGCCCGTCAGGACGCTCCCCCTCCCAGGTGCTAGAAGCCGTTAGACGCGCCTGGGAAAGTAACCTTGAACAGGAGCGCAAACCCAAACATGCATTCCAAGCTCTCAAAACAATGGAGAGCGAAGGAATGGAAAAACCCCGGGTGAAGGAACACGGAACAGAAAAAGACATGTGAAACGTTACAATGTTAACCAGACATTGGAATGAGAACATGACACACAGGTAAAGAAACATGTCCCTTCATGTCATATAGCTGTAAGATGAACTACAGGTAGTCCTCACTTAACAACAGTAATTGGAACCAGAACTTCCATTGCTAAGCAACACAGTTGTAAAGCACAATGTCACGTCACTACACCACTTAGCGATTGAAATTCGGGCACTTCTGGTTGCTGTCGTAAGCAAATCCCATGACGTGGTTAAGTGCAATGTCACATGGTCACAATTTGTGACCTCCTGCCATCTTCCCCATTGACTTTGCTTGTAGGAAGCCAGCAAAGAAGATCACGAATGGTGATTACATGACCGCTGGACAGTGTGATGTCACAATTGCAAGCCAGTTGCTGAGCACCCAGATTGCGATCACGTGACCACAGGGACACTGCGATCATCATAAGTATGAAGACTGGTCATAAGTACTGCTTGTTCTGCACCGTCATAAGTTCAAACAGTCACTGAACAAGTGGTCATTAAGCAAGGACCACCTGTACTTCAAACATATATTTGAATAGTACAAATCCAAAATATGTTTTGCCTGAGAAAAAGAAAAGGATGGTGTCTTTTCCCATCCTAAAGTCAGAAGCTTGTTGGACTGGCAGTTGAATTAAGATGCAAAACTTGTGGCCAGATAATATTCTTCCCTACATATGAAGGAAGCAAACTCAGAGGTGCAGGGCGGGTTGTGTGGCAGATGGATTTCTCTCCTGGAACACTCTGCCCCCATTTTATACCTCTCAGCCTCTGTCACTCAAGATAGCTGCTTTACTCTGGCTAACTTCCTCTGTTTGAATAGACAGTCAGTATTTATAGAAACTGACTGCAGCATAAAATGCAGTATGTTATCATGCTCAAAATCTGAGTTACGGTGTCTGGTGGTTTTGATCGTTATGGTCAGATCTGAAGACAATTATATTTTTTTCATCTATTTTTTCGTGCCCTTGTATGCTGATCAGAGCACCTTGTTGTGAAATCCCAAATAGATGTTGACCTGTTTTATTGTATCATTTTATGATGTACTGTTCTCTCTTCACAGTTTTTCTTGACATGAACTGGAACAAACAAGGCATAACATTAGGCTACTTGAGGGAGGAGGCCTTTCTTCCCCAACTCCAGGCCATGAACCTGTTAAGAAAACTCAGCACAGTACTGAATAGCTGCATCTTCCAAGCCCTATTAAAACAATAAGCAAACAGTGTTCTCCCACAAATATAATGAGTTCCTAAGGAGTGGGAATATGAAATACCTATCCGTTGCATGAGGGAGGGTGGGTACAAGAATTGATAGTATCTTGCCTGTTAAAGATGGGGCTTTGTGGCGTTTCATACCCCCATCCTATCAATAACATGCCCAGATCCACTTGGTGAGATCAATTGGACTTTCTAACACTGCACTAATATTCTAGTGGAGAATTGTGGCAGTTGGAAAACAGTTAAAGACCCAGAAAAAGGACCAGGGGAACAGAATCTAAGGAAGGTGAAGATTATTAGATCTTCCCTCTGTGGTATTCTTACACTAGAGGCTTGGTAAGTGTTTAGCTATAATAGAAGGCTTGATGCTTTAAGATGTATCACGTTTTATGAACATTTCCATGTGGGTTGAGCATTGGTGAGAAAGAATGTTAATAGAAAATGTGACTTCCTGGAACTGCTTTTAGTTTCAGAGCAGCTTTCATATTGTTTTAAAGACATGGGTCTTCAAATACACATGCATGCGCAGAGTAAATACTGGGGCTCTGCATTTTATTAGAGACAGATTCTTGTTAAGCAATATTTACTTACTTCTTTGGAAAATGTGGTTGCTCAGTCTGGCCTTGCAAAAGGGTAGTGAAGGAGCTGGGAGCACTGATCGCACAGACACTTTATCTCTGGTCTATCAATACACTATACTGCGTAAATGCAATTAGCAATTGAAGCGAATATTTGTGGCTCAGGGTTGAACTGTGGAGTCCTTGGTGCTCTCTGAGCCTTGTTGTTTTCTTGCAGACCTTTCATTGCCAGACTAAGCAACATCATTAGTGCAAAGAGGGAGTGGGCCTTGCTCTCAGTTTATATACCGTGGCTTGCCCTGCTTGTGTTGGTAGGGGTGTTGTTCTCTCCTTGGGAGTTCTTTGATTGGGCTGTTGTTTGCTGCTTGGTTGATTGCCTGAGTTCATAGTTCATTGATTAGGGTGTATTGTGCTGTTTGATGGTTCATCTGGTGTTAATCCTAGTGTTGATTTTTGCATATCTGGGTGTTGATTTCTGGCAAGGGAGTGTACTGGTCTTTTGGCTTTTCTATTGTCTCTTTTGAATGGTATGTAAATGTTGTTTACCTCTATGTGTCTGTTGATGGCTGCTTTGTCTGAGTGCCAGGCTTCCAGGAATTATCTGGCATTTTTGGATTTGGCTTGGTTTAGGATGCTCACAGTTTCCCAGTTGAAACTATAGTTGAGTCTGTCCATGTGTTGTGAGATTAAGGAGTTCTCACTGTGTCTTCTGACTGCTAGTTGGTGTTCGTGGATGCGCTTTGCTAGTCTTCTGCCTGTCTGTCTTACATAGTGGCTGTTACAGTCTTTGCACTGTATGTTGTAAATAACTCCTGTTTTTAGTTCTTGGGCTATTGGGTTTTTCAGGTTGCTTAATATGTTTTGAAGAGTTTTACTTGGTTTATGTACAAATCCATAGCTACTTCCAACATACCTTTTCATGTTCTGTTTTGCCCCCATTAGCACCACTAATGGAGCATCAATTCTGACAAAATTTTCCATAGGTGGCATTGTTGATGTCACCCAGTAAATGGACCTTCTTATCTGCCAGAGGAATGGCATTTATGGCCAGTTTCCTGACAAAGATATCATTGTTCCTTAATTGATATAAAAAGACCCTGTGTTTTAAAATCACTAAAATATCCCTTTTAAAAATGTTTATTTAAATTCAGGTACCTTTTATATTTAAAGTGGTGAAGAGCCTTTATATTTAAAGTGGTGAAGAGATTTTTTGCACAAAATCTACTCTTTGTTAAGATAAAGTCCCCTTTTCAGGAGAGATGGGCGGTGATAGAAAAATAAATAAATAAATTGAAATAAAACTTGCTTTATATGTAGATTTGTTTGTTGTTGAATTAACTAGACTGTTATGGGGGAAAAGGTTAAATTAATTCAATATTCGGACACACAATTCCATGTTCCTTACTTTGTTTTGTTCACCACTGTAACTTAACCTGATTTTGGAAATAACATAAAGAACTTGTTCTGCATGAAGAGAAAAAGTATTTATCCTGATGCAGGTGAAGGTTTGGGATCTTTCTTTGTGGATTTTTCTTGCTAGCTAACAAAGAGAATCTCACAAATTACACTGTAGAATGTATAATGATATCTAAATGTCTCCTAAAGTTTAAGGTTAAGAGCACATTCCTTCCTTAAAAATTAAGCTGTTAAATTTTATCTTACAGGCATCACCAAACATATATCCACATGTTCACTTAATCATAGATTAGTGAAAGCAAGTTCTACTGGTATCATTACATGTGTTCCACATATATTTCAAACTACAACTTCTAAAGGTAGAAGGGAGAAATTATTAAATAGATGGGGATTAATCTTATTCAATTATTTTATTTTAGTATAAATCTAATTGAATTGACCGTAGTTTATGTCCTGTTCCTGTAGTTTTGTCTTGGCTCTGATGACTTTTTTAAAGGGGGCTCCCAGGAACCCTTAGCCCATGATTATGTGCACTATGGACCACAATGTCGGCAGAAAGAGTCAAACAAGTCAAGACAGCAGTCACAGCAGCATGACCAAAACCCCACAGCTTGTATGTGCGTGAGATGTTGACACTTGTGCAAAAGGAGTGGGGCTTCAGTCATGACACTGTGTCATGACCTCGTTGCAAGGCACAAAGAGCCTCACAACGTGGATCATGAGCATTTAGGGAAAAGGGGAAGAAGATATCAAAACAGGGATTAACACAAGCACCCAAAGACACCCACACCCCTAATCCCATCAACAACTGAAAAGAGAGACGTCAGAGGAGTGAAGATAAGGAGCACCTGGTGCCCTGGAAAACGCAACCGCAGCAGGGAGACAAAGAGGACACCAGGGAAAACGCCCACGCAGCCATCAAGGGCCCCATCAAGTGGGATCGGGGCACGGAGGGGTGGGGAAGCCCGGGGCAATACAGGAAGGTATAAAAGGGGCATCCCCACACTACCTACCCCGTTCCCGTTTTTCGTTCTGTCAGCTATCATTCCAATAAACCAGAAATCCTTAATACCCATTAAGTGAGTCTGTGTCTTGTTGCGAAGCGAGGCTGGCCCTGACACACTGTGACTCCCATCTTGACTTTTTTGACCCCTCCACTGATTATGGAAGAACCTTTGTGTTAAAGAGCTTTTGACTTGAATGTAGGTCCCCCAATATGAAAAACATTAGCAAGACCCAATTGAATGTTTATTTAACAATTTACTGTAAGGTTATAAGCAAAAATGATTAATAACACTACAGATAAGTAGCATTTTAGGGACTCATTAAAGCTCAGGGCTGAACTACAAATTTATTTCTGTTTCTTTCTTTCCCATGTTGCTGCTCTTCTCTGTCAAGCCCTCTTTTTTCACCCTGCTTTTATTTCGCTGTCTCTCCTTTTATCAGAAACTCCTCTTCAAGCATTCACAACCTTTCTTACATCCACAGTGGAAAGCAATCCCAGTGCTTATCTAAGCACAGGTCAAACTTTAAACATAACATAGAGTAGATCAATGAAATCAATAGCACTTAAGTCTCACAGAATTCAATAGGTCCATTTTATAGACTATTTTAGACTATGCCTGGATTCAACCACTGTCCTCTCAACACAGTTTAATAATAATGAGGGAATGGCAGTTTTCTTTTTTGAAAAGGAACTCATAATATGAATTATTCCATGTTCCACAAAAAAGTCTAACTATTTGTTTTCTAAAACTATATTGTATTTTCTTTTTTTAAATAAGAATTAAAGTATTAAGTTTCAAGCAAAGATAAAAGCTACAGAAAAACAAAAAACTACAAAGAAAAAACTAAAAAACTAAAAAAGTGTAGAAACAAGAGAAAAATTTTCAAAATTACAAAAAGAGGTAACTTCTGTCTTTTAGCGGCAAGGATATACAACGATTTTCCATAATCAATCCCTTACTCTATAATAAACCAAAATCACATTATTTCTATAAATCATTCCATTGGCACATTATAAAAATCACTAAATACAGTTGCTCCCTCCCCTTATATTAAAAGAAAAGAAAAAAATATAAACGTCCTAATCAACTTCCCCTGAAAGATAACATTTATTTAATTATCTCCTTCCTACTATTATTCTATACATTCCTATCTACTATATTAAGATCAAACTAAAAAACATATGAATTGTCTGTCATTGTACTTGATAATACAACAATTTTAATAATCTTAATCATATTAAACTCAAAACCAGACATTATTTTTTATTATACCTTGATAATCTAATCGTTAAAGATAAATGAAATCAGCCATACCCTAAAAGCAATCCAGATAAATATTCTTAAACCCTTATCCCACTTCAAAATAAACCAGATCATTTACATATCCCCATAATGGGCAAGAGCTTTTTTCTTAAAAAAATCAAACAGCCCAACTGCCCCCCTCAAAAACTCTGACTTCTCTTCAGGAGACCTCCCATACATAATAACCCCTTCTTTTCCATGGTGTTCCATCAAAAAGTAAATTTCACTTATGGCTTGCAACTTGATCTCTCCCTTTAATTTCTTCAACTCATCTATCCGATCTTCATCCAGCATTTCAACAGAAATCCCGATCTCACTCTTAGAAGAGACATTTCTGTCACTGTTAAATTCCTTGGTTTCATCCAAGACATCCCCAACCAGATGACACATTTTAGACCTCAAGTTTTCCACAATGTCCAGAATGCCTTGCATAAAAACTTGGTAGGAATCAGAAAGAATCTGTTCAAAATCTTGTTGGAAGTCAGAGAAAGTCTGTTTAAAATCCTCCATGTCTCAAGCAGTAGATTATGGCACCCCCTAGGAGCTTAACCAGCAAAAGTCAAAGATATGAAAGAATTCTGAAATGTGTTTCATAACCAAAAGTGAGATATGCAGACAGTTCCCCAGGGAAAGAAGAAGCAGAAAACTGAAAGTTCAAAACAGCCAATTCAATGTGTAGGAAAATGCTAGTATCTTCAAATTTAGTACAAAAATAATAACAGGGAGACAATTATTTACTCTCAATCCTCCTTAATATTTGGATGGAAAACAAAGTCCAAAACTTAAAACAATTTAAAAAAATTGATCCCAAAAATAACAATAAGCACTAAGAGAACCCACTTCTCCTTGTTGTAAAAAGTGTCTCTTAGGGTACGCATACTTAAAAGAAATATAAATTGGGTGATTTAGAAATGGGGTGGCTGGTCTTAGTGTCCCCTTAAGGCTACAGGGTGGCTTGGAAACGGTGATGTCCCAGCCTCCCGACTTTTACCAGTTGAACACAAAATGCTGTTTGCAATCTTCTGGCTGCAAGCAGTCATCTGGAGGACAGATGGGGTAATTCCAGGTGTTTTCCTTTTTCTGGAAAAACACTCCTGGGCTTCAGGAGAAACCTGCCTGAGCCCGAAAAAACTGGCACATTGTCAGTTTTGCCTGCTGAGCCCGTGGGTGCAGCTGTTCAGTCTTTCATGTCCCCACCGGAAGTCCTTAAAACTGTATCATATTTTCAATGGGCAATGAGCCGGTCTAAAAGTGTTAGTTGAATGTTCATCCACGATCCATAGAACTCAATAATTTATTGAAACAGATAAAAATTGTGTATGGTCATCTCTACCACCAGTTCTGTGAACTAGACACAGCCAGACACAGCCAGACCTGGATGATTATCACTTTTTGGAATCCATGCCTAAATTAATAATTATATGAAAAGATGTACTGTTCATACTGTCAGCGGGAAAACCTCCCAAAAGAATTCCAATTCACAAGGTTCGATGATACAGAGAAAAGAGTTTATTTGTAACGCATTTGCAAAGGCGGGTTCCTCCAGGTAAGAAGAAGGAACCCTGAACAAACTCAGCTCAGGACTTTTATACCCTTTCTGCCTCCCCCTCCTTAGAGGGCTTGGCTTACAATCTTGCTAAATTTCATCCGTTAAGACCTACGTTCGACCCCATGAATTTGAAACATTTACCCTTCATATGAATTTGAAACATTTACCCTTTTTATTTCACCCCCAGCTCACAATACTGGTAACACAGAAAAAGAAATGCAACTTAAAACTGAACATCCATATGTATTTTAAAAGAGAACTGTTTGATATGGAGACTAACTGGACACTAGGACTTTTCAAACTACTTAAAAATGTTTCAGGGTTACATTTTATGAAAAGATGATAGAATCATTGCCCATTTAGTATCAGATTATGTAGTAAGAGCCACCCAAATTGCTTTTTTCTTGTCAATCTCTGTTATTCTCAGGTATCACAAATCTGACTCTGAAAATTCAAGTTTCAGCCATCTTCATGGCTTTGCAGTGTCAGGGTTTACAGTTTTATCTATCTGTTCAATTTGTATGGCTGCCTACAGTACTTGCCTTGAGACTCTGGATGGTTAACATCAAGTTAAAATAACAACAAAATGGCCAGACCAGGATTTGACTGCCAACTCTAGCAGTTCTAATGCAATTTATTCTTTCAACATTAGAATCCATTTAACTTGATCAATGATTATGATGTTCATTATTGCTAATAGTAACATTTTATTGTGGTTGATTAATCAACGTTAATTTATATGGATTGCAAGATACTAAGAATTTTCTGATTAATTGTGTTGTGTACAAACAGGAGATTAGGGATGTTTCAGAATGGAACTACTGTAACATTCGATAATACACACATCGGTTGTGATATAAAAACAAGTGCAGTTCAGTGAAGTTCAAGATTTATTGCTTTAATACAAATGCATACAAGCAAAGAGAAAAAAAATCCGTATTATGTTCCCTGGATTTTTCTATCCATCTCAACTTCATAGGACTTTCCTTCTCTGAAATACACATACACACACACACACAGTACTGTTTGTGAGTTTTTCCCCCACTGCCAGATAATGAGAGTGTAACTATTTTAATTATGCATCTCTTTATCCACCTGCAGCCTCTATAGAAAGAATTCTGTTTGTACACAATACACCAAAACACAAACTAACCCATTACTTTTTAGCCTAATGTGTTATGTGAAACCCATGGTTCCGGGTATTGTGCAAATCTATAAAACTTGAATTACTTGAGTAAAGCACCAGTATTAAATTAGCCCATTAAATTAATGGCATGTTTTTCAAGTATGGGAAGCCAGGAAAGCTACAGGCCATTGAGGGGACTGTAAAATGAGACAGATCTCTCACCTCCATTTCTTGGCAATCTCATCCAAAGCGATTTCTCTTTTCTTAAGGAATGATAATGGCAAAAAGTGCAGTGTTGGGAGAGGGGGGTACAGTCTTCGTGACCATACTGCCCTTCATTTGTAAAGGGCGTTTCTTTTTCAAAGCCAGAATGGCTGCACACTACTTTTTCATCAGTAGCACTAGGAGCCTTCCATCAGAATCGGACGCAGCTGACGTATCATTTTCATTTGCTGTTGCTGGATCCCATGACACTCTAGTAATGGAAATCTTACTTATGCAAGGGTCAGTGGCTTGGATGATACAGATGCTGGCACTTTTTACCTGATCTGACTTTCTCATCCGATTACCTCCTTCAAAAATTACCAGACTAATACTGGATTGCACAAATTTGGGTCTACCTGGGTCTACCTATGCCATGCCTAAGTGTGAGAAGCCTCACTTAGCAGACACAGATTGTCACTGATGGAGACACAGACTAAATATAAAAGAACACGTTGCTCTCAAAAGCTTTGAAATCCAATCCGTCTGAAAATTCTAGTCCTCGTGATTTCTACTCGCCCGGTAGAAGAGTAGGCATGTTAGAGCAATCAGACGCATCCCTCAAAGCCAGAAAAGGGGAGGTTGTTGATATGAAAGCTGAAGGTCAGACGCTCTACAAAGCCATCCTCCCCGCCTCCCCCGCCGGTCCTTTTATAATGGGATTCAGAGATGAGTCCCATTAATGGGAGCGATGGGAGCGGGAGTGACTTCTCTTCTTGAGGCTGGGCACTTGGAAAGTCGAAGGACGAAATCGAGGGTGGGAGATAGGGAGACCCAGACAGCGCTACCTCGGCCAGAGGTGCTGGGGTATTGGCCGTTCCCGCGACCGCCTTCTCGCCCGGCTCTTTCTTGAATCTCAGGTTTGATGCTGCAAGGCGTGTCCGGGGCTCTGCTCATGTGATGGAGCAGGAGGGAGAGGCGGGCGGGGGATCAGGGAGGAGGTATTTTTCTTGGCTTTTTTTTTTAAAGGAGTTTGCAGAAACCTCTTGGGTTGGTTCAGTCGCAGCCTGAGCGCTTTCCCGAGCAGCAGAAGTTGAGGAGCAGGAGAGCGCAGCTGCCTGGACAGCTTTATTATTGCTATCATATATTCATCTTTCTTGGGCGGGAAGCTTCGCGTCTCTGGGCCAGAAACGGAGCTGTGAAAAAGCCGCCCGCCACACATCGGAGACAGCCATGGGGGCGGGTAGCTCTACGGAACAGCGGAGCCCGCAGGATGGGACCACTGCAGCGGAAGAGTCCCAGCCCGGGAGCCCCGAAGGGCAGACACCGGCGGCGGCGGCCGAGGCTGAGCAGCCGGAGGACCCCTCCAAGGTACGAGGGTCTCTGTCCCACGGCGCGTGTCTGGAAGAGGCTGCGAATTGGGCGGGGGCATGGCTCTTTCCAGAGGACGTTGCGCCTCGCGTCCTTGCGCAAACTTTCTGGGGGAGACCGAGCACCTGCCCGGGAGCGCGCGGGCACCTGCCTCCCCTTGTCCTCCCGCCCTCCTGTGGGGGGAGGGGGCGAAGTTCGGCTGGGTGGGGCGGGGCGGCGGCGTCTGCTAGTGCTGCTGCCGCGGCTGGGCTCGGCTCGGCTCTCCTGAGGCAGGGAACTGCGTAGCCGGCGCCTCCGCAGTAATAAACTCCTTCCGTCCTTCCTTTTGTCTGTCAGAAGCAGCCCTCCCCCGCCAAGGCAGAGGAGTAGGAGCCGGGGAGCTTTGGTCGGGCCCCCCGGGAGTGCGGCCTGCCGGCGCCTCCCGGTCTCACCTCTCGCCTTTTCTCCTAGGCGTGATGAAGGGCGTCCTAGTGCCGTACTGCATTGGTCTGTCGCTTCTTCCTCTTTTTTTTTTTCCCCCCCACTAACATTCCCGGGAGAAGGAGTGAGGGCAACCCCCCTGGTCGCTTTCCTTTTGTGTGTGCTGTATAGAACGAGTGGCGTGTGTGGAAAGACCCCACCCTATGGCCGGACGGTGGGGGGTTGCTGCGTGCCAAGATCCTCCGGACTGCAGTCCTGCAGTCAGCCTGTGGTGCCTTCGCCTCGGGCTTCTGCAGTTGCAGCCTCTTCGGAAGATGCTGGTGGGAGTGGTGCCAAAATAGAGGGGGGCGAAACAAAGCAAACTTGTGCCTAGAGCAACACCTTGGTATATACTGTATTGTTAAGTGTCTTCTCGCCCCAGTACCGACTTGTAGCACGTGCGCAGAATAGGCGGCTTGCTAGGCATTCTTCCGTGCTGCACAGGGGTGTGCTGCGTACCTTTTGTTTGCAGTAGCAAATAAATGCCTGCAGTTTCTCGTACTATGAATATTCACAAAAGAACCAAGCTCTGTCCGGAAGCAATATAATAACTGAAGGGAACGCTTTCCTTAGGGAGCATTTGCGTTACAGTCTAATGATTGGACAGTTTTGGAATTGGGGAAGCATACATACTATTTAAACATGTTTCTTTGTAGTTTTGCAAACAAACGAAAAGAATCTTACTGCATTTTTCTTCAGAAAGAGAGATTGTTTCTTGCATTGTGTTACTTAACCCAGGATGCAGATTTTTTAAAAAAAAAGTAATCTGTTTTTGGCCAACATTTTACGTTCTTTAAAAGGATTTAAACACTTCTGTAAAACTATAGATGAAATTCTCCATACTTGCTGTTTCCCTAATCTAATGAGTGGGTGTTTCAGAAGCTTAAGAACTGCTTGTGACTTTGTTTCTGTGACCTTGTGCCTTGGATTTTAACTCCAAGAATTTTCCGTAGTTGCTGTCCTTCAGTGCATACCTTTGACAGTGGTTTAAAAAGTGTTTCTCTGTGGGAATATGTATTTTTTTCTTGGTTAAATGGAACAAAGTATTTAATAAGTTAAAAATAAGCTTTCTAATGTCACATTTACAAAACCAGCAGCGAAAGAAAACAGTGAGTAAATGCTTTCTCTGGCTGGTGGTGAGAGAGATGATTTAGTTGCAAAAATGTAACAACTGAAATGATTAAATGTATCAGAAGTATATGCCCAAGATGATAAAACAACATTGGCTTGAAGCTTGGGAAAGAAAAAAACTCCTGCTGAGAAGGTCAAACCTGCCCCTTTTAAGCTATGTGAAAAAGTATAAATTATTTACTGTGTTTCAATTTCCCTTGAATTTTAACTCCAGGAAGTGTCTGAAGTTTGTATCCATATGGATTCATGATGTCAAGGTAAAGAAAAGCCACACAGTTAGCTCAGCCACTGTGAGGAAAGGAATTAGTCATAATGATTTTATGTTGAAAATTAAATTATTTTAGGCAACAATTCATATATATATTCAAATGTAGTTGACTGGATGAAAATCTAAACCATGTAAATCAACAGTACCGCAAGAACTGCTAACTTTCAAGGTTGAAGGGTTAAGGGGCCACTCCGTCATGGTCCATTGTCTTGGGAAGACATTGCCTCAAACAAAGTGAGAGACAGGTCCAGGCCAAGCCTCTTCTAGGTACCTACTGTATTCCTCCAAGCAGGGCGTGTATTTCAGCAACTTTCTGTATATCAAACCTGCAAATGGTGTTTGAGTTTTCAAAGGGAAATACCTCAACTGTCTGCTTAAATTTCTACCCTGCCACCCACTTCTCTTATTCTGAATCCTGAAAAATAAGACTAAAAGTCCATCTGCTTCAGGCAATTTGTTTTGGATGCCTTGTTGGTCACAGCATGGTTACTTTTGATAGAAACAACCATCTAGAATTGGAAGTGGTCAGCAATCTTTGCCTTAATGAGTAAATTGTGTCCAAGTACCACATTATACTTTTCAGTTCACTGATGCGGGAGAAGATCCAGGCATATTTCAGGGACACTATTTGCTTCATCTCCAGTCTGTATGATCCCCAACGAGAAACAGGTTGCCCTGAGTGTCTCAATTTGCATCCTGCTTTCTTGGTCCAGTTCACTCAGTGAGAGCCTCCTATACAGCCTACCCTACCTGGAATATTTATTTAGTTATTTATTCAATTTCTATAGCTGCCCATCTCAGCAAGTGACTCTGGGTGGCTTACGACGATAAAAACCATAAACAATTAATTACAATTAAAATAGTTACAATACAAAATAAATATACATGGCTGTCAAGTAACAATGTAAGATGTTAATACAACCAAGAAACAGGACCATTACCACACTCGGGGGCCCCAGGCCCGGGCACATAACCAGGTCTTCACGGCCTCACGAAGGGCATAAGGTAGAAAATATGGTAGAAAGTTAAGAAAGAGGAATTGCTTGAAGTAGGGGGAGGTCTGCTTTTGTATTAATACATGACTCTTACAAGTACCAAGATAATTGGGAGCCATTGTTCAACTGCAAAGGGGCACTTGGACAGCATGTAAACAGCATGCAATTTATATATTTGATGAATTTGATTAATAAATTTATTGCTAATTAATTATATCTTCAAAACTAACAACTTAATAATGTGAGTAATAAGTTACACAAATTTGCGGGCTAGCCATATAATCTGCAAGCTTATCCCTCATACTTAATTCTAAAGAAACATATTAAAAGGTGTGGTAGGTAATTTTGAGAATTCTTGAGATTATATTTTATCAACAGCCCTGAAATAAATGGTTCTGACTCTCATATTGAATATAATGTTTCTCAGAACTTTATGCTTGGGTATAGTATGGAAGTGCATAATAAGGATACCTAAAACTGATACTAAAAATGTTCAGTACATCTATTTATGGTAGCTCAGTTCTAAATACACATAATTCTCTGCTACTCTAACTATTATAGGACATGCTGCTTTTGTTATTTTAGAATAATGTATCACTTTAGTTCTGCGTACAGAATTATTAAAAAAAGGCCAGTATATCTCATATCTTGTAGATCACATTCCATCATTGAGTGGCATATTGGAATAATATTTGTTAAGAGGCAATTAATTTGTATCAAGTGATCTTAAATATGCAAGATGTAGAATAGCCATGCCGCTTTCTGCAGATAATTTTTAACTTCCAAAAAACTGTAAAAGGGTTTTTTTAAGATTAAATTGGACAATGGATTAGAAGCTTGCCTGAAAAATATCCCAAATTTACCAACTTTGCTATCTTCTGTGTTTTAATTCAGTTATTTTTCGTTCTGCAAGTGTTTTATTTATTGGAAATTATATTTTTTATTTATTTATATTTCAAATTTCCATCATTGCCCATCTCCCCCGAAAAGGGGACTCTGGGTGGTTTACAATCAAAATTAAAACACATAAATTACAATATAAATACTCTATAAAAATAAAATAAATATAGAGTAAAAAATATAAAATCCATATATAATTTATATAATTGTAAATTTTGAAACAGAATATACAAAAAATACATTGTTTCAAATATATTTCTTCCTTTCTCTTAAAATAAATTATGGTATCATGTTAAGGATTGTTGATTCTGTTGAAGTTCTTAAATTAAATTCACTCATTCCACTCCTTAGCACCTTACAAGGAAATAGACAACAAGTTATCTTACCAGTTATCTTAACCAGGCAGGAATTGCAGGGAAGTCTGTTTGCCCATATCTCTTCCTGAATTTGTTGCTCCTGAACTTGAGGAATGGCAGGGATGCTTTCAAAGTCAAGTCAGTCCGTGGTAATAGAATCCTGTACTATTTAATTTTAACGTTCCATCTGGAATCAGAATTTTCCAGAATTCATTCTGATTTGATCTGTTGAACAGAACAGAACATTTAATTTTTGAGGAGTGGGGCAGATACTGATAGCTAGTTACTGTTCTGTGTTTAATCCAGTTAACAAGATCTGAATCAAATTGCATTCTATGCAATTTTGTGTAAAACAACTATTGAGTTAAAAAGAACTTCTTCCTGGGTAAGTGTATGCTGAATTGTAGTCACATATATTAATCTCCATAGTTGACCATGATATGAGAATATATTGCTTTCAAAGTTAGAATCATAATAGCAAATTAATAATTAATGCTAGTGTAACTACTCAGCCTTTCAATATCATATTTTTCCTCAATCGGTTGCAAGACAAAATGGAACAAAGTAATTTAGCACTTATCTTTAGTCTGCTTTTTTTTAAAAATCCATTCAATTGTGTCCGATTCTCAGAGACTGCCTGGACAGGTCCCTGCAGTTTTCTTGGCAAGGTTTTTTGGAAGTGGTTTGCCATTGCCTGCTTCCTAGGGCTGAGAGAGAGTGACTGGCCCAAGGTCACCCAGCTGGCTTCGTGCCCAAGGCGGGACTGGAACTCACAGTCTCCTGGTTTCTAGCCTGATACCTTAACCACTACACCAAACTGGCTCTCATTTTAGTCTGCATATACAGCCTTTAAATAGAAATAGTTGCTATTAAGGGCTGTGCATTTGACTTGAGCAAATCCCAAGTAAATTAGGATTTGAAAAAAGCTGTAACATACCTTGAAAAGTATGGCTAGCTCCAACCAGCCTTGGTATAAATCAGAATCAAAACAGATCAGGTCTGTTCCTCATCTGCTACTCTGGAAGATCATGTGCTGCAAATGGTGATTGTGACAAGACAGAAAGGGGTGCTTCCATAAAATGCCATGATGGAGAGGAGAGGGAGGAAGAGGAGGATTAGATTCAGCAATCAATAGGTCTTCCTCAGATCAGAGTGACTTTTGCAATCTGGCCCATCTGGGGTGGCAAGATCTCTGAAAATAGAAGATTAGTTTTATCTTTCATCCAGTCTAACTTTTTCTCGGTCTTTCATCCTTGGGAGCTGTATGCTTATATTTTGTTTAGTCATCTGAATTAAACAATGTTTAACTCTGTTTTTTTTCTTCTTTTAATCACATACACTTTTTTTGCCCTATAACCTTCTTTATTACTTCTTACCTACCAACCAACCCCTCTTCCCTTTATAGCACACATCTCCTGTTAGCCCTTTGAGGTACTCCAGACAAGAAGTACAACAATGAATATTAGCTCTATCTTTATTTTAAGGTTACAGTAACAGAATCTTGCAAAACTGAAAGTATTTTTCTCTTCCTCTCTTTTTACTCTCTGGAAAACTAGGGAGGGTCCCTTCTGAAAAGCTTCCCCCATCCCCTCTCCTTCTGTGGACTTAGATATGTTTTACATGCTGGTTGTCAAGTCTGCAGCTCTTCCTCCTGTCTCCCAAGGTCATTTCCACATACCACTGCACCCCCTTACAGTATTCCAACTTTGCTGTAAATGTTGGCCTATCCTAATAAAAGGTAATGTTTGAGGCATTATACTTCATGCTAGATAATGAGGGAAGCTCTATTTTTTTATAGCCTGATTTTCATCCAACGAATGAGTCGGGATGGTCTCCCTCTGTGGTGATTTGTTTGGAGCAGACTATTTTGAGAGCCAGAAATCCAGCCCCTGGAAGTGAGTGCAGTCTTGGTCCATCCCTAGTACCTCTACAGTGTGCTTGATACAATTGGATTGGGTTATATGTACAGTTTTACTGTAAAAATAAAAAAAAGCCATTACAAAGATTTGCTTTGGGTGTTAGGATAGTTAAGCCTTTTTAAAGAACAAACCTTCTTTATATTACAAATGAGAAATCTGCTTTGTTAATACAGATACTCTTCATATTTGTCAGTTGGATGAATTGTTAAAAGTAGCAACACTGAAACAAACATCAGAATTTAGGATTAAACATAATGGCACCACCCAGACATCATACTAAATCATAAGCTTATATCATGTAAATGATAAGCAAGAAAGCTTTGACTTGTGTTCTTCCCTCTGAAGTAACCATTAGGAGATTAGAAGCTTGTATTTCTCTTTTAAATTAAACCCGGTTGATCTATTAGGCTTATATCTTACATATCCCAGTAAATATTTTTGAAAAATATAGCATGTAGCTGAAATTATGGTAGAATGTATTCCGATTATTGCATCATAAAGCTCCATGTAGATTTGTATGGATCTCAGAAATGCGTTAATTTGCTTCTTGATTGTAGTTGCATAGTCTGATCCATGGTTTCTTTTACTTGCGGAATGAAGAAGACAAGTTAGGAATCAAGTTATGAAAGAAGTTGTTAGAAGGTATAAAGGTCTTGTTAATGGAGCAAAATGACTGGCAAACTCTTAAGACTGCATTCCTTCACAAACATATTAAAGATGATATATAGTCTGTGGTGTATGAAAAGTTCCTCATAACATAAAGATTAGTGTATGCTGCTTGTATAATACTCCAGTCACTATAGTAATACTATCATGACAAATAGCAATTATAATGATGATGATAATGTTTGAATCTTCTGGTATAATTACAGCTGTGCAAATTGGTTTGTAGCAATAGTATTCTGTTCACTATTCTGAAAACAAATGTCTGGTTATTACTTTTCCCAGATTTTTTTCATATATTCATGTGTTCACATCCTTTCAGGTTTCATGGCAGGAAGCTATAAGGTCTGGGGAGCTGATCTTTGAGAAACAACTACAAATCCCACTTGGGTATACAGAATTAATTGTGTGTGTCTTCCTCCAAATGAGCACAAGATTTTTTTAGTTTTGTTTGTTTGTTTCAAATATTTGGCCGCTATACATAGATGCTATCTCACCAAAGTAGCATTATTTAACATTAGTGGGATCTTAATTTTTGTTGAATCTGGCAAATCCATAATAACATTTGTAAACATTATTTAAAATAGATAATCTAAAACACTCTGGCTCATGCAATGTATTTTTGTCAATTTTGAATTTAGGAGGTTTGTTCTTCTGTCACCAGGAAGAATTGTCATCACTTTAAAAATAACATTGTACATAGTAGACGTAGATTCAGTCTGGAGATTGGTTGGCTCTCCAGCTGTATGGAATCTTAGAATATTTTAAAAGTTTAAAAGTTTTTAAAAAGTTTTTTAAAAGCACATAATAGAACAGGATGATCTAAGGAAGATTACTTTTCCTTTCTTAATTACGGGAAGGCCTTTGATTGTGTAGATCATGCCAGAATGTGAAACATACTAATGCTATTACAATGAATAAGAAGCTACTATAATTTAGTTTGAAGAAGAGAGTAGGCATGCCAGCAAAATTTGGTCTGCGGACACACAATCAGATCAATGTAAACAACAGAGTAAGTGCACTTCATTTATGGAAAATGGGACCTTACTTATAGGAAGAAACTTTGTGGAAACTAAAGCAGAAAAAATATTCCCAAATTTTTAAAGAAGACAAGATCTCAATGTTTTTCAGAATAAGCTATCAAAATAACACAGGGAAAAATGGAAGATAAAAGCCTTGGGCAATAAGAATATTGTACAATAGCTGAATGGAAACTTTCAAGCTCAAACATCAAAAAAAGAAAATAAAATTATTTCAGTGACTATCAACAAATGGAGGAAAAGAGCAAGAAAAGGAAAAAGATGTTTTTAAGATCAGAAATCACAGGAAAGTGTATGGCTGGCTAGGACAACTCAAGAATAATCATGGAAAATACGTAATACAGGCAAATGAAATTGAAGGAATGTGGGAAGTTTGTACTGAAACCTTTTGCAAATGGGATTACAGAATGTCAGAAACATTTGTAGAGAGAGAACATATTCAGCAAGTCACGCCTAGAAAGCGAGATAGGAGAGATGATAAACCAGCTGTGTGAGACTCAGATGAAATATTCACTGAATAGTTTAAAGCTGCAGGAAAAGAGGCAGTTGAAGTGCTAACAGTTCCATGTCAGTAAACATGGAACAAAACCATGTGGTCTAAGGATTGGGGGAAAAAGGAAGAAGGATAGATTAGTGTTTGGAAAGAGAAATATCAAAGAAAGGTAGGCTTCAGAAAGGGCAGAGAAATACGATACAGAACAAAAAACAGTTTTTTAAAAGCACATAATAGAACAGGATGATCTAAGGAGGATTACTTTTCCTTTCTTAATTACGGGAAGGCCTTTGATTGTGTAGATCATGCCAGAATGTGAAACATACTAATGCTATTACAATGAGTAAGAAGCTACTATAATTTAGTTTGAAGAAACAGTGGTTCAGAGTTGGGAAGAGACAAGGATGCATATTGTCCGCAAATCTTTTTTAACTTGCACAGCAAATGTATTAAGAATGAAGGGCTTGGAAGTGATAAGAACTAGAATCAAAGCTGGATGTCAGAACATTGTGAGATGCATAGATGGCACCTTTGTGTTAGGTGAAAGTGTAGAAGGCTTGGAAAAGCTCATAAGGAAAGTGAAAAATGGAAAGTGAAAAAACTGGTTTAAATTTAAATACTAAGATGTCAAAGATAGTGTCAACAGCATGCTTAGGAACTCATGGTTAACAATCAAGAAGTGAAGTTGGTAGATCTGTTTTCTTGGGCTTAAGAATAGATGCAGATGAACAGTGTGCTATAGGGTTAATCCTAGAGAATAAGACAATGACGAACTTACACTGGATCATAAGATAGGGATATTTCTATGGCAACAAATATCAGAATAGTTGAAGCAGTAGGTTTTCCGGTGGTAATAAGCAGCTGTAAAAGCTGGACGTTGAGAACAAGTAAAAGAAAGGATACCTTTAAAGTATGGATCTAGAGACAGTGAATAAGAGTACCAGACTGTAAGAAGTACTAGTTATTCTGTCCTAGATGAAATAAAGATTGTTCCCTCGAAGTGATGATCAGCTTAGAAGTTTAGCAAATTGACCATGGACTAGAAAAAAGAATTATGCTTGGTGAGGTTGAAGGAGGTTGAAGAAGGGAAGGAGAACAGATAATGTGGGTGGATGAGATCAGGGATCTCAATAGAATGTCTGTGGAAGAACTGTGGACTAAGAGCCCAATCCAACTCTATGGCACCTTACTGTCTTTGTTATCTCCGGCTGAGAAGTGTTCAAGAAGCAGTATTGCAGACATTCTTGGCCTTTATATCTCCTCCAAGAAATAGTCTGCCTAAGCATCAGCAGGCTCCTCTTCATAGATAATAGGACTGCAGTCTTCAGTAATGCAGATAATGTGCCTTTTATCGAAAGCCAGCAATACTGGTGGATTTTAATTTACACATGAATGTTCTAGTACCTTCTAATGCATTTCAGAAGGTAATATTCTGTATAAATTGATTTAAGTACATTATTAGACCAAACCCAGACTCTGATATCCTTCCTTGAATTTGCAAAGAATTATCTGTTGTCAGCTATTTCTGGACATTTGTGGAACTGCAACTGATAAATAGTCTTTCAGGGATGAGGAAGAATGCTGGGAATGTTTAAGTGCTTTTGAAAATAGGTCATGGTTTAAAAAAGCTTCACTAAATGAATAAAAGTTTTGCAAGAAAGTAAACTTCCTAGCAAAATTTACTTGGGCAAAATCCTTGTACTTCCCTCGTCCAGCCCTGGTAATTGAAATGTCATTAATTTTATAATTTTGTTTTTAAATAAAAATAGCTACTTCAGGGAGAATCCAAAGGACTGTTAGTGCACTTCATGGAAGATCCTTCCTTCCTTTCTTTTTGGCATTTTCCCTTAGAAATTATCCCTCGCAGCTGCTTCTCCATCAGAGACAAATAACAATTTGGGGAGGGATCCATGGAAAATATGAGAAAGGGCCAACCCTTCCCCTTACCCAGTGACTGCAGTCTCAAGCAGGATTTATCCCACCCTCTCTGCTGCATTCCAGGTGATAATTTTATTCACTCAGGGATAAAATTGAAATTTATATGTATGTAAGTCTATTTAATATTCTGTCCTCATGACCTAATCAAATTCTTTTTTCACCAAGAACAAAGTCCTCCTGAATTCTATAGGATTTGTTTCCTTGTCCATGTGCATAAGTGTGCAGCTTTAGCTTAGTGATCAGAATATAGCTAATCAGAGAGAATGCGGTTTACACAATGAGGTATGGCTGCTGGAGGTGAAAAGGTACATATGAAAAAGGAAAGCATCCTGCCCAAAATTGTCTGAACAAAAGTTAGTCAATATGTCTAATCATTTGTTTCCACATTTTAAACTATGTATATAATTTCTCCCTGATAAAAAGATTCATTTTGGTTCATTGCTTGAACCAAAAAATTCATCCACATCATATTAAAGGGTTTTCTGCTTACAGAAAATAGCTAATACATAGCTAATATAATGCCCCCAAATAAAATATTTTCTGAGGTAGGATGTCCTTTTATAAAACCAGATGGTCTTGGATGAATTATGGGTATTACCGTCAGTAATCTCTCTAAGGTAATCAGCATTTTAGTATCAGCATTTACAAAAGTACTGGGTGATACTTGTATAATTCTTAGGGTCCTTATCAGCTTTCAAAATTACAATTAGGATTGATAATAGAAAACTGGCAAAGCCTCTTTTTTGTAAAATGTCTGATATATCTCTAATAAAATAGGTTTGTTTGTTTGTTTTTGTGCATTCAAGTCAACAAGTCCCTGCAGCTTTCTTGGCAAGGTTTTTCAGAAGTGGTTTGCCCTTGCCTTCTTCCTAGGGCTGAGAGAGACTGACTCCCCCACGGTCACCCAGCTGGCTTTGTGCCTAAGGTGGGACTAGAACTCACAGTCGCCCAGCCTCTAGCCTGGTGCCTTTAATCACTACACCGAACTGGCTATCAACATAGCAACTACTCTCCTCCTCCTCCTCCTCCTCCTCCTCTTCCTCCTTTGAACTTTGCTCTTGTTATCTCAAGTGGCCCATGGCTTTTTCCATATTCACTAAATTACATCATTAATAGTGTCATAAATTTCCTATAATGTTATGGGTACAGCAAAATCCCCCAGCTCTGTGGCTGAAATTTCTGGAAGATTTATTTCATTTTTTAAAAATCCATCTGTTCACTGGACATAACAGTATTTGCTGAATATAAGCCTTTGCAAAACTCACAAAATTTAAAATACATTTCATTATAATCACTATGAATTATCACCATAAAATCTGTAATTTTTTTCAGACAAGAGGCCAATAATTTCCTGTTCTCAATAAATCTATATCCTTTGTTTTAAAGAATATTACATATTCGGTTCATATAATTCATATAATTGATCAGGTTCCAATTTAATTGATTAAAAGCATGATATGCATTCTGAGTCTGAACTGCATATAACAACAAGAACAACACTTCCTTTTCTAATCTTCTTTGTTACTGTATATTCACACACCTTTTTCTGCCAGGAGGCAAAAGCTATTATCTTACCATGAATATGTGCTTCAGATATATCTCAAAGCTTCCACAAATTAGTTGGCACTCCGTTTATTTGAAAAAACTTACCTGTTCCACAGTGTATTTATTGTGAATGCTTTCTGTTTATTATGTGGGAAAAGTCCATGTTGGAGCACATCATGGCTTATTTCAGTTGAGCTCCAGATAAATTCTAGTACATGTACAGATGGTGTTTGTGGAATCCTAAAACTACTGTATGTAAACAGAGAAATTTAAAATAAAAAAAAAGCAAAATATCATTTCAGGGGTTTTGCAAAATCTGGCAGTGTGATTGTTAGATTTTATGGAATTATGGCCGTTTTAAAAAATACATTAACTTTTTATTTGTGCCACTGTGTGGTGACATACAGTACCTGAATAGATTGTCAGCTCCTGCTACAGCCCTGCATTAATCAGTGGGCCTGTGCAGGGCTGAATATTCACTTCATAAGTCAGTGAAATATAGGAAGACTCAAAAATGTAAGCTTAAAAATTGAATTGTCACCTAAGAATCCTGTGGCTGAAAATGACAGGGAAAGATGGAAGAGGATAGAAATGTATGGCAATTAAGCTGTAATAACTTTAATGGAAGGTCAAGAAACAGGTGATAAGGAGGAAGTGGAGTTATGCTGGCCTTTTCAAAATAGCTGTCAACTGCTTGAAACCCGGCTTAAATCCACCAATGATGTGTTGGTAGCTGTGGCTCAGTTGAGAAACAAAAGTTGATTATTTTTTGCTTTGACAGTATGCCACAAGCTTGTTTTTCCCTGAATTTACAATGTTAACTTGTAAGTAGAGAAGAAAGATGCTTTTGTCAGGGAAGTCTTACAGTTTTACAATATTTTTGAAGCAAATTCTCATTCACCTTGTGTAAGGACTGCAGAATTTTAAATAGAATAGTATTTTCCATGTTCTTTGAGTCATTTTCTTTCTCTCCTTAGCCCTCCCTCTTATGCTTTTGGAATTCATTGTAAAATGAAGTTAACTTCCATAATCCAGTATCATTTTGGTGCTTGATTAGAGTATTTTACTGTTAAAGAATGTATTGTATTGTCTTCAGTGACTGAATCACTTGATTGTGATTTGTTCTGACGCTTGGCAGTTTTATTATGGCCACAGTAGTACTTGCCTTTCTTTCCACTTTTCCTTAACTGGAAATGGATACGCAAGGGAATATTATGTCTTCTCCCAGCTATGAATAATTACACAGTGTACTATTAAAATTCTCAAGGGAAAAACTATTAATGTTGGCTTGACACTCAGCAGTGATTTCATGCCATGCAAACGATGCTGCCTAATGATAATAACCTTGTCTTTTTTCATATTGATTTCAGTTCTAGAAAAGATGAATTCTGACTATGTTCTAGCTGTAAGTGCTAAGGAGTACTTGGAAAAACGTTGAAATAAAAAAAAACTAGATGAATATACTAGATGAATAAGGTTAGATGTGAAAGGTGAAAGGTCCCCTGTGCAAGCACTGAGTCATGTCTGACCCTTTGGGGGGACACCACTTTCGCAACGTTCTCTTGGCAGACTATAGCGGGGTGGTTTGCCGTTGCCTTCCCCAGTCGTCACCTTCCCCAGCAAGTGGGGTACTCACTTTACTGACCTCGGAAGGATGGAAGGGTGAGTCGACCTGAGCCGGCTACCCCAGAAACCAACTTCTGCTGGGATCGAACTTGGGTTGTGGGGAGAGTTTCAGTTGCAATACTGCCACCTACCACTCTGTGCCACATGAGGCTGTCCTCAGGTTAGATACTGAACCTTAAAAACTAGATGCTCAGGTAGTCCAAACATTAAATTTAGGTTAGTAAAAATGCTTAATATAAAAAAAACCTGCCAACATTAAAAAAATGGTTCTCTGTTGTTATAGTGTAAATCAAAATTATTTGGGAAATGGATTTTTTTTGTATTATATGAAGTAGAATTGATGGTAAAGCAGAAATGATCAAATAGAAGTGGTTGCTTGAAGGCCTCTTTTTCAGATAATGAATAATTGACTCTTGTAGGTTTGGGGCATTAAGCAAATACATTTGCCAGTTTTGGAATCATGTTCGAAAATTTGTGATTTGTGATTTTTCTTGTTCCATATGTAGCCTTGTTGTTTTGCTTACTATGTCAATATATAGGTACGTAGAATTTATGAGAATATATTTTAGAAGTGCTCTGGTACTGTGCTACAATAAAACCACAGATGCAAGAAAGAGAGAGTACTGCTAGAGATTGGAGAAGGCTACCATAGTCTATTAATGCGTTTGAAAAAATTAGAATAACCTTAAGAAAATGAAGCCTGATAATGGAAATTGGGATAATGGCAAAATGCAAACTGTATACTTATTATAAATTATATTATATTATATTATTTATTTAATTTATTTACTATCCTGCCTTTATTATTTTTATAAATACCTCAAGGCAGCGAACATACCTAATATTCCTTCCTCCTCCTATTTTGCCCACAACAGCAACCCTGTGAGGTGAGTTGGGCTGAGAGAGAGTGACTGGCCCAAGGTCACCCAGCCGGCTCTCAGGCCTGAGGCGGGACTAGAATTCTCAGTCTCCTGGTTTCTAGCCCGGTGCCTTAACCACTAGACCAAACTGGTCTTAAGGTAGTGATTGTAAAAGAACCCAGACTGAGGATGAAGCCAAACAACAGTGGGTAAATTGTGCAAGTCAGTTGTGGCCTTTCCAGCTACAAATCATTTGATAAGTGGTTTATCTCTTAATACAGCAGGGCTGGGGAGCCTTGTCTCTAAGGGTATCTCCTAAAGGCTGAATGGCAACAGTGGGAAGGGTTCTCCTGTATCTTGAAGCCTCGTCCCTCAGGATCAGTGACCTAGTATGGAGGAAGAGTCTTTTTTCCATCACCAGATCACTCTGTGCCTCTTTGCTCTGAGAAAGAAAGATGTTCTGATAAAGAATCAGTACAAAAATGAGAACCAACTTTACAACTCTGGGAATTATATTGCTATAGCATATCAAAGCATACATTAAGTATTACAGTGAAGAGTGGTTTAACTGGAGGTAGATATTTGGAATGAAGGCAAATGAAATTGTTCTCCCAGACATGCTGACAGAGAACTGAATTTTACCTTTGTTGGTTACTGTATGAGTGCAATGGGGTTAACACGTGTGCACATGCAGCATGTGGTGGCTTGGGTTTTCCAGACCCTTTTCCCCCGGCCCTGTGTGGCCCTCTCCTTGTGGCTACCAGACGCTTTACTTTTCCTTTTTCCAGAAAAATCCTTTCTGCTGCTGTTTACTGGGGCAGGAGGTAAATGGTAGTCTCCTTTTCTTTAGTAGCCTGACCTGGCAGGGGAGATATACTCTGAAGCTAGACTGCTTTCCCAGAGTAAGCACCACGGGTTCACTACAAATTTTAAATTGTTGTTATATATAACAAGGTTAGGGATCTTGAAGAAAGTTCCAGAGGGGGAGAAAAAATAATAAAAAGTGGAAAAGGAATGAATAACTGCTTTTGGAGAGGTAGATCTCCCTCCAGCCCATAATCTCAGATGACTGCTCACACCAGAAGAAATTTACAGGGTTTAGATCTCAGTCCATAAAAACAAAGCATAAACTATGCCTTAGCTAGCTCTACTGATTATAACTTGCTGTCCAAATTCACTAGAGTCCGGCCTGGCTGCTACTGGCTGGGCTTTCCTCTTATCTGGCTCATGGCCTGCGTCAGAGAAGAGAAAAAAACAGAAATGCAAAATGGAGGCTGCCTTCCTCTTGCAAAAGCCCACCTGAAAGGGGAGACCTGCTCTTCTGATTGGATCCACAGTTTGATTTTCCCACCCCTTACCTGGATCAACAGGCCAGCCACCTTTTAACAACTTTTTCAGCATCTGAGCCTCTTGAATTAAAACTTCCCTACATTCCTTACAAGTCACTACTCTTTTGGTATACCACTGTTTCTTGCATCCTATTTTGAAGCCCAGTTGATTTAAACTATACATCTAGAACAGCTGTAGGAGGATTTACTGAAGTGTACATATAATTCACATAAACAATTAGCAGTTAAGTTTTAGCCCACTTCCTTGCCCTGAAAGTAATTCTTATATTTATCCTGATACATATATATTGATGAAAATTATGTCTTTGTGTGTGAACCTGTACATACATAGTATTTTTAAGTGAACTTGGCAAAGATGTATAATTAAAGCTTTCTTACTAAGCAATTTTGATGAGGTAATGCAGTACCTCTCTGTCTTCATCCATACTCCCTTTGGTCCATCAGTTTTGCCCTTTCACATGTTTGTAGTGCTTAGGAAAATAATAGCTCAGCAAAACTGGGAATAGCTGATTGCAGGCTCTCATAGTTTTTGCCATATTGTCCGTTTTTGTTTGTTTTGTAAGGATTCGATTTTTTTTTCCTAGTCTCAAGTAACACTGACAAACAGAGCAGTCCAGTTGGGGGAAAAATGATGCTAATGTGAGTCTTAAGAGGCTGATCAAGCAGGATATAAAACCCAGTTTAGAAGCCAGATAAAAATGTACACCATAAACGAAGAAAAACTAGCATAAGGCAAAGACTCTTCGCTTGCACGATGTGCTTGTGCCTGTGATTCTCATAACTTATTCCCAATTGTTGCTCTGCTCATGGGTCCTAGGATCCAATACATTCATTTTTTTCCTAACCTTCATATCTTTAGTCCACACCAATTATTATTTGAAAGAATTCATTCCACTATCATTGAAACAAAAGCCAGCTCGTTTTTTCCCAAGAAGGACTCTTAGTTTTTACAGGTATTTTGTTACTATATTTTTCATTTACGGTATGTTTAAAGATACAACTAATGTTTCATTGACTGCATCCCACCTAACCTGCTGAATCTGACCTATAGTAGATGTGCAACCATTTTATTAAAAGTTTAATCTGATAAAAGAATTCAGAAAAGAAGGAGGTTTGAGAGGATTGTTTGTTACAGAATAAGCTATACAGTATCTTAATCTGGTTTCAGAAAATGACATGTGCAGGCAAATAATGTGAGAATAATTCATTGTATAATTTGAAGAAAAAATGCAAACGAGTTTCTTTCAAATATGCATGCAATTTTTTACACATGGTTATGTGTATATGTGCAGAAACAAACTTGTATTCTTTAGAAAGACGATTTAAGACTTGGGATTAGTTTATCTATCTATCTATCTATCTCTATCATCTATCTGTCTGTTTCTCCCTCTCCTGTCTTTCTGTGCATTAAACAAAAAAAACCCCAAACCAAGGCAGCCTGCAATACTTAAAAGTAAAACCTTGATTACAGACCACCATTCAGTGAACCTTGAATGCCCCAGATAAAATTTTAGTTTGGCTTCACCCTCCAATAATGAAGTTCATTGTTTCCAAAGCAGCCCAGATAATTGATGTAATATATGCCATTTGTCTAATTATGTAATTAAGACAGTAGTGTTACTTTACATTTATGCAAAGTATTTGAGTTTTAAAAAATGCAAATAGTATCAGTGATAAAGTCAGCTTTAACAGACTTTGGGTTTAATGGATAGGCCTTCTTCCAGTTGGTCATAAAATGGCTATTTTACGGAAATACAAACATAATAAAAAGAATTTAAATAATAACAAACTTTAGGAGACAACAGTAGAAGCTGCAATGAACAAAAAAAGAATAAAATTCTACTTCCCTGCTTAAATTTTAGAATTGTGATACAGTATGTAAAACGTACAAAGGAAAAAACTGACTATCCTGTCATATTGCTTTTTTAACATCAGGTTTTATTTACCTAGTAAATAATATTCCTTTACTGAACAAGAAAGATGGGATGAAAGATTTGAAATATAAACATTAAAAGAAGAAAATGTTGGTCAAACATAATTCTGCAGTTCAGTTTGAAATGTGCTGTAACTGAAAACGAACTGCAGCAGTAAAAATATGATTCCTAACAGATGGGTTGCATACGAAGTTGCTCCTGTTGCTTGCTGCAGAAGCTTTAACTTGGACCAAAAAAAAAAATCAGTACTTGATACGCATTTCCTTGTTCTACATTAGTGAAACTTGCTACAATTCTTCTCTTAAGACACACACAAACTTAGAAGATAGAATGATAACCCACAAATGCAGAATAAAACAAATAAAAGTTTATGACAACTCTTCTCTGTTTTGAATCATTCAGTAGCTTTGACACTGCATTTTTGGTTTTATTTTTACTGCCATATAGATAGTTTTAAGCTTTCTTTTACAGTTTCTTAAAACATGATGAAAAAAGCAAGATAAAGGACGATGATAATGAAAGATGGTGGTGATGATGGCAATGATGATGAAGGATGGATGATGACAATGATAACAACAATGATGCTTGTCCACAGTAGCATCATTGACAGACTCCTTAGCTGTCATTGCCAGTTTCTGTGTCTGGCGAGAGAGCCTGGAACTGTGTTTCATTGGGACTACAGTTCCCAGAACTCCCAGCAGTATGGTTAACAAACACACCGATTATAACATGAAATGCTTCAAAGGAATTTTATCAACTAGGGGATCATCTGAATTGGGTTCTGTTAGGGGCTAGCTCCACAAAAATAATTCAAAGTATGTCCCCTTGTATTTCAGAGCAGCATTATGGAACCTTTGCAACAATCTTTCCTTATAAATGTTATAGTTATGCATCAGTGGAAGTTAGCTTGAGAGTGATCCTGGGTTTCTAATAGTGCAAGTATATATGTGAATTGGCACTAAATGGCAAGCATTAAATTGATTTAGTTATGGAATATCTTGGGATGCTGATGTCCATTATAAAGTGTTCTGACTAGAAGATAATGAAGTGATGAGTAAGGTATCTGGGGACAAGTTTTATTAAATAAATTGTTACCTCTACCATATACACAAATCCCTTTGATCTATGACTATGAAGACTTAGGCTAAAGCAAAAATGATGAGATGAAGTGCTATAATAATATTAGCTCATTTCACTGTGGGAGTACAAAACCAGGAGTACATATTGTTGCAATAAAATTGTTAGGAAGTGAGATTTTCTTGCATTTGGTGATAATTATGAGACTTCTCTTTTCAGTATCTTTCAGCTAATTCCAAATTCCATTTCCTGCTTGTTTGTTTCAAAGTAAACTTTCACATAGTGGCTAAACAGAAAAAAACTCTTAATGCCACAGAAAGCAGACAATTTCAAAATAACACAGCTTGTTTTTGTTTTGTTAGTAATTAAAAATGTTAACATAAGGAAATCTACACATGTACAACTATGAAGTAATAAGGTCTTAATATACATATTATTTCAGAGTGTTAATATTCTGTGTCAACTTTATTTATGTATTACTGAGGTAAGTAGAGTTATTGGAAGTAGTACTATGCTTCCCCTGATGTTCCAAAATTATTTTAATGTTATACTAGGTTAAATTCTCCTAATTCTTTCAAATCCTCAAGGACAGCTAGATTTAATCAGCCTTTTGTACAGAGATGTGTCTTGCGAAATATTTCATATTGGTACACAGTTTGTATGTAGTCTATTAATGGCTGCCTATTGGATGAAGGTTTTCTAAAATTCTCCTGCATTTTAGCACTTGGATTCCACTATAGAACAAAATAATGTAAATAAATTAGCATGCTGACAACTGGGCATCTTTTATAGGTGCTCCTTACTGCAAGTTTAATGATTCTACATATTGAATGTAACAATGCTGCATACAGTAATAGTACATGTATGCCTTCCTGCCTAAGTTCCTTTTATGTTTGGAAGCCAGTTTAGATGCAGTTCCTCCTGAGCAACCTCTCTCGTTGCAAAAATCCAAGGAAGGTCCTTGGTTTCCTGAGGAATTCTGGGAAATGGAATAGCAGAAGAGATGGCTAGAGGGACACTGGCGAAAGATTAAGAGCAAATTTGACAGGACATATGCAAGAGTTAGGTTCAAGCCTACTGTGATGAAAAGGGTGGTGAAACGTCAGCATTCTTTTTGCTCTTATTGTATCTACAGATACAATAGCACATAGCCCCTTTTACAATTATCTGGCCCCTATTAGGGTAGGCTTTTCAATTTTTTTAAAAATTTATTATTTATTAAAGAGATTTATACGGCCGCCCAACTCACTCACAGTGACTCTGGGCAGCTTACAAAAATAAAACCCCAATTACAAAACCCACTATACCCCCACCCTCCGTCAGCAACAATACAGTAAGAAAACCACTTCATGGACTCAGCATCCACCTGGGATCCCCAGGCCCACTGGCAAAACCATGTCTTCAGGGCCTTTCAGAAGAGTATTAAGGTGGGGACCAATCTTATCTCTGCAGGGATGATGTTCCACAGGAGGGGAACCACCATGGAGAAGGCCCTTCTTCTCGGCCCCACTAGATCAGTGTTTCTCCAACTTGGCAACTTTAAGATGTGTGGACTTCAGCTCCCAGAATTCCCCAGCCAACCATGCTGGCTGAAAAATTCTGGGGGTTGAAATCCACACATCTTAAAGTTGCCAAGTTTGAGAATCAGTTCACTATATGGACCTCATTAATGGGGGGACCTATAACATACCCCGCCTCCCCGATCTGGTGGGTTGGGTAGATGTAGCTGGGGAAAGGAAGTCCTTCAAATAATCTGGCCGCAAGCCATGTAGGGCTTTAAAATTGATAACCATCAGGATGGGATGGAAGAGCTTTTAATAGGTTGCAGTGAAGAGTTTGGTAGATATGTGCAAGATAAAACTGCTCAGATCCACTTGGAATTAGAAACTAGCTGGGCTAATTATCTAGAGGTGGACAAGTCAGCATCTTGCAAAGTTACTTAGGATGACTTAGATTGTGTCAGTCCTGAGGAAGTGGACAGGGTTCTGTGTGAGGTTAGCCCTACCATTTGTGGCCTGGACCCCTGTTTTTCCTGGCTGGTGGAAGCCTCCAGGGAGATCACGGAGAGCTGGGTCAGGTTGGTAGTTGATGCTTGTTTTGAAGGAAGCAGTGGATGCCATCTTTGGCTCTGGATGGGGTTGCAGAACTGGTTCATAACTTGGGAGTCCTTTTAGACTCATAGCTCCCACTTGAACAGTAGGTGGCAGCTGTGGGCAAGAGGACTTTTGCACAGTTATATCTGGTGTGCCAGTTACAACTGTTCCTGGGCTGGGAGGCCCTGCTGTCCGTCACTCATGCCTTATTCGTCTCCCCTATGAACTATTGCAACTCACTTTACATAAGGCTGCCTTCAAAAATCATCCAGAAGCTTCAGTTGGTCCAGGATGCAGCTGTTTGAGTAGTGATGGGAGTTCCAAAGTTTCTCCCATATAAAACTTTATTTTGAGAACTGCACTAGACGCCCTGTAGTTGGCTTCTAGGTGATGGTTGCCACCTTTAGAAACCTGCTTGGCTCAGGGCCTGGCTATCTGGTCTACTCCCAGGGATTTCTCCCTGCCCAATAAGAACAAGCAGGGGAGGCTTGCTCCAGATCTCTTCTACAGGGTTCAAGGAGTCAGGCCTTCTCTGTGGCAGCCCCACTTCTTTGGAATAGTTTTCCTGCATGAGATCAGACTACCACCATCAGACTCATAGGAGAACTGTTAAAATGTGGCTTCTTAGAAAAGTTCTAGTATAAGGTAGAACCCTCACCTTGGGTTGGGTTTGGATATTTTTATTCTCAGAGGCCTTAGTTTCTTTCTTAATAATTTGGCTCTTTTTATTTTCATGCTTTAGTTTGTTTCTTAATAATTTGTATGTTTTTATTCTCAGAAGTCTCAGTTTCTTTTTAAATAATTTATGTTGTTGTTTCTCACTGTAGTTTATTATTGTATTATACTGTTTTAGTATTTTAACCCTTTTAATGTAAGAACAGGTTGTAAACTCTCAGAGTCCTTCTGAACTGGGAGTCACATGTAAGCCGACATACATACATACATACTGTACATACATACATACATACATAAAACAACGTGAGGTCAATGCAGAATTATGCAGGCCTTCCATGTTCTCTGTTGATATATTTCAGAGGATTTCACTTAAATGTACCCATTCTGATTTGTATTAGTTTGTAATAGGAGCATTTCAGATTCACAGAAAACAGCTAGATGTGGCAACCGTTTTAAAGTTGTTTTCCATGGTGAGTTCCTATTCAGCAACTTAATATGGGGATTAGTAGATTTTCCACAGAAACTCAAAATATTTTTTACGGTATAAGAAAGAAGTGATTAGCAGCGATGAACAATTTCTCACCTTCCTGCTCCACCTCCTTCCAGATTTAACTGAATATACATACACTTTTACTGGACCTTTTATTCAAGGATCTAACATTTAAGGACTGAGCGCAAAAGATACCATGAAGATTACAAAGGTGATTATTCCTCAAAAGAAATGCCTGTCCCAAAGCTGCTAGTAGTTCCAGGGAAGCAATTTTAAAATTTTGTTTTTATTTTCTCTGTTCGCAACCCAGGGACCAGGGATCAGGAGGAAAAAGTAGTACCCTCCTGGATCTGATGCCACCCAGAAAACAATTCACTACCATCAAAGTGAGCCTGCTTGGACTCTGAGGACAATGTAAACTAGGACCACTTCAAGCCTGATCTTGAAAGCCTAGGCTACACTACAGTGTTTCTCAATCTCAGCAGCTTTAAAATGTGTGGGGTTCAACTCCTGGAATTCCCCAGCCAGCATGCTTTGCAGCCAGAACCCCACTGATAGGCTTTCCAGTTCAGAAAGTAACTGTAGCTGCTTTTTCAAGGAATCAAGACCGCTGTGAACTAAGGTTTACTGTAAGCCGATGCCAAGACATATAAAACACTGGTTGATTAAGAAGCGCTCTTAAAGTGTAAACAGATTGAAACTATTCTGTTCCTTTCTCCTCATAGCTACAGTTGCTACAAATATATACTAGGTTGTTTTCAGGTAGGCATTGCTGATTGTAACTGCAGGATGCTATCTGTTGGTCTTCACTTTGTTTCTTAAGGCAAGATGGGTAGAATGGCTCCACTCCGCTCCTCTCCTCTCCTCTGCGAAACATGCCAAATGCACACTGGATTTAGAAGGCAAATGTTTTTGGAACCTCCACTTTGAACTTGCCCAACTGAATTGCCCCTCTTTGCTAGCTGGCTGTCTTATATTCTTTGTTCTGCCCTGTAGCAGCCTCTGCTTGCTGAGGAAAAAGTAATTGCTTATAATAGGCAGGTTGTAACTCTTAGGATACCCTTCTTGTAATCACAGTTATTCAAGAAATTATGTTTTCACTCCAGAGAGCTGAGCATATGTAGCATTCCAGAGTACATAGCCCTCTAGTTAGCTCAGCTGCCAGACTCATGTTAGCATTCCCTGTTTACTCACTCATGATTGCATGCATATTCTGTGCTGTGTTTTCTTTTGCAGGCAAGTTACCAGCAAGAGGAAACTGGTAAATGGAGGTAGAAGTCAGGAAAAGACAAAGGTGCACGTGTGCGACATTGTCTCATTCCAGTGTTACAAAGGCTATTGGAATTTTATAAATACAGAGAAGGTTTCTTTAATTTGCTGAGCTTGTATATGGGTGGGTTTTCTGTCATACTCTTGTGTAGGGGTATACTTGATCTGGGTTGCAAAAGTATGAACAATCATCTAGATGGCAGCAAAGAAAATGAAAACTCTTTGCTGCCCTCTTAACAGTTTGTCAGACTTTTTCAGGCCCAGATCAAATGTGCTGTTAATGTTGAACTTCAGAGTGCATTTAAAAATGAAAAGAGTTTTATGTTGGCTCGAGTATATTGATGCCCAGTCTGTGCCTGCTCCTATAACTTGTTGAGATTCCAGAGTGCATTTAAATGCACATTTGCTGGTTAATAGAGCTTGGCAGTCGCAAATGGAGTTGTTGGTTTTGTTTTGTTTTCTTACTGTTGTAATGTTAATTCTATTTATCCAAGTGTTAAGCACCACAAATAGTTTCTGCTTTTGCAGCTGTGCCAGTGGAAAGGACACACAGACATGTAACTCCAGGAAAGATATCAAAAACATTGTTGCTTTTTGTTAGGCTTTTTGTTGCTTCCATTTTTTCCCTTGAACATGTTTTTTAAAAAAAAAAAATAGAATTAAAATATTATTCCTTTGGCCAATTTTGAGTCTGTTCATCAGAGCAGAGAGAATTCAGGATCTTCTGACAGAATGTTTTGAGTGGTGTGGCTTTTTTGTCCTGATCTCGAAACAAAATGAAACGAAACACATTTCCTGTTTTGTGCCCGTGCCTAGTTGCAAGTTAAAGCTCAGATGGCATATAACTTATGAAATAACAGCGATTCATTAAATTCAGTTTCACTGGGTTTTTTATTCAAGACGTCTGAAAAAAAAAAGTCTGTAGAAAGGATTGAAAGGATATATTTCATCCTGGTAGTGGTAAACATTCATTTAATGCTCTCAGACTGCACCTCACAATGACGAACCAAAATTAAACAGTTCCTTTCCAGAGTCTGCATTATAATTACATAATAACTACTCCTGTTCTGGTGGTGACTGAATTCAGAAGTAGTTTGACAGTAGACAACCTTCCGCAGTATGTTGTGTGTTTCAGGAATTAAACAGAAGCTCAACAGATCGGAAAGATCTCATCTACACGGTGCTGCCCACAGCTGGTATTCCTTCTTTCACTCGTCTTCAGAAGCTGTAGGAGGTTCCTGATTGTCCATGTTTTGGGAAGGGCAACGTACTCCATCAGGAAGAAGACGAATGGCAAAAAGAGAGTTCCGGTTCTTTTCACTTTGCTAGAAGGACACCATAAGGAGACAGACCTGGCTTTGAGCTGTCAGCTTCTGGGAAGTGCTGGCTGACCTTGGGCTGGTCATGTGGTGGCAGCAGCTTTGCCCCTTCCCTTTCCCCTTAGCTGCAGTTTCAAAATTGTTCAGCAAACCATGAACAAAATATATTTTGGAATCCTCTGTTGTCCATTTCCTTAGAGAATGCAGAAGGGATCTTGAACCAGCTTCTTGGATTCCTCCTCCTCTCTACTTTTGTTTTTCTCTCATCTCCTTTGCTAAACGCATGTCTTATAACTGGAGGGTGTGGGGTTGCAGTCTTGCTCCGCTGCTTGCTTTTGTCCTCTCCTTTCCCTGCTTCAACTAATCTTTTAATTTGCTTGCCTTCCAAAAGAGGAAAGCAAAACATGCCTCTTTTTTCCTCCCCCCCCACCTCAACCATACTGCTTGTCTCTCTCTTAGTATTGCTCTCTTTGCTCTCTTCTTTGTGGATTTATTAAAAAGTATCCAAAAGTGTGTTCTAAGGGGGCTTACTCAACATTAAGTTAGCGTAGGACCACCGTGTTCATCTTGCAACTGATTGAATACTATGTCTCTAGGGTTAGGGTTGGTTTCCCTTAATAGCTCTAGGACATCCTAATGGGGGAAGGAACATGGAAATGGGCTACTTTTGTCTCTGACTGCTAGCTCTCCTTTCTGTTACTTTCATTATTTCTGTTTTGGAAAAATCAGTATTGATATTGATGCCAACCTACACTTCCCCCAAGAGAACATTATATGTGCATTCTTACAATTACCATAAATGCTGACTTGGGGGAAGAGATATTTCTTCCCCTAATGTAGGATATGGGGTATTCTGGCCCCTGATGCACTATTTTCCTATACTTCTCTAACACGTTGTTGGGCATCAATGGCTTTGAAAAGGATGAGGTGGAAGGAGTTCTATATATTTTGTCAACAAGGAAAACAAATGAACCATTGGTGCTTTTCATTTCACAATCTTCTCTTCCTTTATGATCCAAACATACATTTTTAAAAAAATATCTTGAGTATTGACATCTGGTGGTACAGCATATTATGTTTAGCAGTGTATTTTTGTTCAATATCTGGTCCAAAGAATAGTTTGTGTTCACCATATATTGTAGCTGTTTATTTTTTAATGGATGGAGACAATTTACAAGTTGTTACTACTTTTTAGGATTTAGCTGATCTCTAAAGGGCTCTAGTAGTTAGACTTTTAAATGGATTAATAGATCTGTCATATGTCTAAATGCTCATATGTGCAGAAGTTTGTGAATCAGTGTTATGATACCAGTTGCCATAACATATAGTTATTATAAACATATATATAAACTCTTGACATTTAATGTGTATTTATGAGTGGAGAATAGAAATTGATTTAAGTATTATGGTTTTGCTTGATCTGATCTCAGAGACCCTCACACTTCCCCACCTGAATGCCTTTTAAATCCATCTGCAGTTTGTGCATATGTAAAAGTATGCATTGTGCCTCCACCCTCCCATCTTTCTAGCAATAGTCCTACCAGCTGCCCAGCCTTAAGGTTCCTGCCACACATCCACCAAACTTCTCAGTCTGTTAGTGCTTCATTTAAAAGTTACTGTCAAGGTCTTGGCAGCTAATGTCAATTGAAAACAAGATTTTCCCAGTGTTTCCTTTAACAAGATTTATTGAAAAGGAATGGAATAAGGTTACAGAAAACTCCGCAATTATATGGCTTTCACTTTAGAACCCAGCTTATCTTTCAACATGTTAAGGAAGGCAGAGACCTTTCCGTTTTTTTTTTTACTAATGGACACAAGGGAGGCTAATTTTATTCCTGATATCTAAGGAATGTACAGGTAGCCAGGATGTGAATCTCATTCAGACTTTGAAAATACCATTACAGTCACAGTATTTTTTATATGAAGACGTTTGCTTAAAAAAGTTCACATCCTTGTGCCCCTTGAATTTCTTCATGCCCTCTCAGCGGGGTATGCCCCATAATTTGGGAACCCCTAGTCTACAGTATATTACACTCCTTTAAATCCTGTAAACACATATTGAAAACAGACCTCATTAAAATGAGGTGATATTTGAAGGCAACAACATGGATTATATCAATTTGCACAAGTGATTTTTCATGCATAAATGCATCCAGGAACAAAATAAAATAAAGTACAATGGAAACTAATCAAAATATGCATAAACCCATGGGATATCTCAGCTGACTTCAACTTAACATTCATCAGAGATGTTATTACGATGGCTGGAGAGCATTAGATTAGGAAGGCTGGGATATATTGTGGTTTATAGCAAATATTTGTCTGATTCCACCTCAGTTTGGGCAGGGGTTTACTGACTATAGTCCTCTGTGAAGAAGAAGCAGTCAATGCACTTGTTGTTCGTTCTGCTGGTGCTCTTAGGTGGAATTGTTACTTAGAACGACACCATATATTCTAGGAATACTGTGCACCTTGACCGTGGGAATGCTGTTCCTTGCTTTTTAGCAGGCAGTGAAAGGTCTTGGGCTGACCCTGCTGTTCTTTGTTTTTCACAACACAGATATTTCTAGGGATAGTGACTTAGAATGGTTGAGAAAGGATGGGCCTTATTTTTTCAATATATAACATAAACAAGGTTCCACTTTAGTTATCTAAACAGAGCGTGCATGACAGAGTTTATCTCATTTAGTTTGGGATCTAATGTCTCCTTGGTGTCATATAGGAGATAATAGACACCTACATTGTAGCTCAGGTAACTCTGTGGTTACAAAAAGAGCTGCGTTATCTTTGTCAGCCGAGAGCATTGCGATAGCTAAGTGATCAAGCAAGAGCATTTGAAGATCAAAAGTCATGGGAAAGATTGAAAAGACTGCAGGATACCAAGAATGTTTCCAGAGAGTAGTATCTAAACATACCATTTTGTAATAAATTCCAATCCTTGATACTCTGCTAACCATTTGAAAGCTTTTGGACTTAACTCCAGTGTAAGGTTGATTGATGATTTTGATAATGGCATAATAGAATGTCAGAAGTCGATAGCCGTGTCAAAAGCTAAGAATCTCATTTAGAGTGAAACTATTAATAGTAAGTTGTCTAATCAAAAGAGGGGTAATACATATTTTTCCCCAGTTAAGAAGACACAACAGAATTAAATTATTTGTTTACTTTTAAAATCTCAGTAACCAGAATTTCATAGGAACAGCCTGTATGCTTAATTTTCAAATTCATTTTTATTCTGTGCTGAGATTTTGCATATTGCTGGGTGAACTTGGCAACATTATAAAGGGGTTGAAGACAGAGATTAGCAGGGAGATTCAAAATGCAGCTTGGTTACCTAGTAAGTAGTGGGAGAATAAGGGGACCGTGGATGCTTCTGAAAATGAGCAGGAGAGGAAAATGGGTTCAGCGATTCTGACTTGCCTGTTATCCTAAATTAAGACATTTGCACTGTCTAAAGCAGCATTTCTGAACCTTGGCAATTTTAAGATGTGTGGACTTCAACTCCCAGAATTCCTCAGTCAGCCATGCTGGCTGGGGAATTCTGGGAGTTGAAGTCCGCACATCTTAAAAGTCGCTAAGGTTGAGAAACACTGGTCGAATAACTGTCCGTCTGAGGAACAAGAATGTACTTCTTGCAAGGGTGTTAATTGCAAATGCAATTGTCAAGCTGCCCTTGCCTGAAATTTCCTTATCTCCCCTTCATAACTATTGGGAAATCACAGCGTTTCCAGACAGTCTGGCCTTTAATTATACTTCCTGGGATTTGGGAGACACTGGTCCCTGACTGGGAAGGACTCTTAGTTCTAAAAAGGACACCTGAAAGGTCTTATGTGCACATCAGTCATCTCCTTTCCCCCCTTTTAAAACAAAACAACCCTAGGAAATAGCTTGAGTGGAGAAGAGGCAGTTATGAAAGGTATGCTTAATCCTTTCTCTATGGCAATTTTTCTGCTTATAGCCATTTTAGGCTACTTTTTCCTTGGGCAGAGAGAGGAAGGGAACTCACCATATTACTGTAGTCTTTATCACAGGTAAAGAAGCCGGAGTGGGGGGTAGTGAACAGATTTCCATGTGTATGTGAAATTCAGAAGCTAGGGAACCCGGTTTTGTCTTGTTTTTTGTTTGTGTTATAGTTTTAACTTTTTAAAAAAATAACTATTAAAATTTTAAAAAGAAAGATTAAAAAAACTAACAAGAACTAATATTTAGAATAAAGATGCAAAAAGAAGGAAGTAGGAATAGAGCTAAAAGTGCAGAAAAAATAAAGAATGAAAAAAGAAATGTAGAAAAGAAATATAAAGAAATGACTTCCAATTTTTTCTATAATCTTTTTTCTGGTCATCAAATCCATACATCGTAAGTTCATTTTTTTCTCTTTCTTGCAAAAATTAAATAAGGGGATTCCAATAAGCATTAAGCTTAGATAATGTCTTATCTCTAGTTAAAGATGCCAATTTGGCCGTGTCAGCAAATTCCATCGTCTTCACCATCCATTCCTCCTCTGTGGGTAAAGTCGAATCTTTCCACCTTTGTGCATATAATAATCTTGCTGCAGTGTCATATACAAGAACAAAGTTCCATGTTTTTTTTCCCCAACTGTTTATCCATCAGTCCCAAAAGAAAAGTCTCTGGTTTCAATTGTATATTAATCTTTAAAATCTTCTGTATACGTAGTTGGTTCCAAAGTTTTCTATCTTTTTTACATGTCCAGCAGGCATGATAAAATGTCCCTTCTTGTTGATTACATTTCCAACATAAATTTGAAGTACCTTTAGACATTATAGACAGTTTTTCTGATGACATGTACCAATGATACATCAGTTCGTAAAAATTCCCTTTAAGACTATAACATAGTGTAAATTTCAACCCTTTCCACCACATATTCTCCCATTGATCCACTTGTATATTATAACCAGTTTTTAGCCCATTGTATCATACATTCTTTCATTTGTTCTTCTGTTTCAAATTTCAAAAAAAGTTTATATATTTTAGCAATAACATGATCATCCTTTGTATACAGTTTTGTTTCAAATTCAGCTTTATAATGTTCAAAACCAAAAGTTCTTTTATCTACTTTAAATTGTTCTAATAATTGTGCATAAGAGAACCATTGACATGTATATCCTTCTGCCACGTAGTTTTAACTGTTTTAATTGTATTTTAATGGTAGGTTTTAATTGATGTGATTATTTGTTTTTGTTTTTTTTGTTACTTTAATTGTGTGTACTTCCCAGAGTCACAGGTGTGAGATAGGTGACTATATAAATAAATAAAATAGTATGTGATAATATATGTATATTATACACAAACATACGCAGACACAAACTTATTTTGGCTCTAATTCCTGTGGACAAAACCCCCAGTTCCATAAATTAAAAGGTACCTTTAAAAAAAAGAAAAGAAAAAAGAAAGCAGACCAAAAGTTGCTTTTTTCCCCCCTCAGCAGTTTTTAACAAATATGTCTTGAGTTTTGAAAGCTGTTTCTGTAGAAATCAACTTAGATAATACAGCAGTGAAAAAAAATATTCAAGAGTTCTTTAAAAAAATACTTTATTGCTCACTGTGGTATTATATACTAGGTTTCTCAGTGGATTATTAGAACAGGTGATGTTATAAGCTAACTGCTATGGAAATCTGGAGTGGGGAAAATGACCTATTCAGGCATAGCTGTAACTCTTGGAATAAACTTTTTAACATCTTGTACATATAGCTGTTCTGATGTTTAGTTGTATGTGGGCTGGTTCAGATTAAGCATAATAGACACCAGGTCTACATCATTGCTTCACTCCTACCTGCTGCACCTGTTCATTGTCCTAGGTCCACAGATATGTGGGCGTAACAATTTATAGCCTACAAAGATAAAGGCTAACGGGTAAAGGCCTGAACAGCTTGAAAGAGAATCTAGAAACTAACCGTGAGACCCACAGTTAGGTATTTTGGTTGATGCATGTGTAGGCTTTTTTCAAACATGGTGCCCATGCATGGATTTTAGTGATTTCAAAGGCAGGATAGGCAACTGGTTTGGTTGGAAGGGGTGATCCTGTTTCCTTTGCCATCCCACCCTACCCCAGTAGAGGAAAGGTTTTATGCAAACTGTGTTAAGTATATGCACAGCGTTCTAGTGGTCTCAGGTGAAAACTCAAAACAAAGAAAGATGGGGGAAATTCATTTATCTTTGTTATTGTAAGATTTTGTATACTGGCATCAGCTGCAGAGCTTGAACATCTTTCTTTGCCTGAAGAATTCTAGGCAGTGTTCCTACAGTTGAGCTGCCATTTCTGTTAAAATGGTTTTCCAGTGTGCTTCCTATAATTCAAGGCTACTTGTTCTAGTTCTGAGCTTTGGGGCAACAGGAAACAAGTATTTGTCCCTTTCTGTATAACTGTCTTTCAGCTATTTGGAAAGTGTTGTCTTGTATTTCTTCTCCCAGCCAAACATATCCAGTTCCTTCAGCTTCTACTCTTAGGACCTGTTTTCTAAATCATTGACCAACTTTGTTACCCTCCTATGAACCTGTTCCTATGTTTCTTGAAGTGCAGTACTGAATGCAAAATTGAATGGAGGAGATCACTAGTAGAAAGCTGAAACCTGGTAAGATGGAGTGACTGCAGGTTGGGGGCCCCTCTGTATTCTGGAACTTACCATCTTTGGTTCTGGATGGGGTGGCACTGCCCCAGATAGACCTGGTGCGGAATCTGGGAGTCCTCCCGGACTCGACTCCTGCTGGAAGAGCAGGTGGCAGCCGTGGCCAGGAGGGCCTTTGCTCAACTTCGTGTTGTGCATCAGTTAGGCCCTTTCCTTGATTGGGAAGCCCTCCAGTCAGTCACTCATGCCCTAGTCATCTCCCATATAGACTATTGCAATGCACTCTACATGTGACTACCCTTAAAGCGTATCTGGGAACTACAGCTGGTTTAAAATGAAGCCGTGCGAGCAGTCTTGGGTGCCCCAAGGATGATGTGGGAACTGCACCAGGTGCCACTTTGCCTCTGGGTCCAGTTCAAGATGTTGGTCATCACCTTTAAAGTCCTACATGGTGTGGGTCCAGGTTACCTGAGGGAGTGTCTCTCCCTCATTACATTGACCCGTCCCACCTGTTCAGGCAGAGAGGGCATGTCACAGACCCTGTCCATGAAAGACTGTCGATTGGCGGGGCCCAGGAAGAGAGCTTTCTCTGCCATGGCCCCCGCCCTATGGAGCACTCTTCCCCCAGAGGTGAGGCAGGCCCCCACTCTCCTGGCCTTCTGGAAAGTGGTGAAGACCTGGCTCTGCCATCTTGCTTGGGGCATGAGGAGGGGTATCAATCCTGGGGGTGGTTAGCGCCTTGAAGAAGTTCCCATGAATTAAATGAATTTAAAGTTCATTAAAAAAATGAACTTTTTAACATCTCTATCTTGGATTTTATATTTATATTTTTATTTAAGAATATTGTTTTATTGTATTTTAACCTATATTCCAGTTTTATTGTAAACTGCCCAGAGTCGCTCTTTGAGTGAGATGGGCGGTGACGAAATTTGAAATATAAATAAATAAAATGTCCTTTCAAAAACAGATGTTGTAGTTTGATTGGGACAGATAAAATGGAGATTGGGTTAGTTGCATAACCCAATTAATTTATATGTCAAGGGAAGGGGATTTGAGGAGGTGTGTAGGAACCAGGAGAAATGACAACAAAAGTGTGGAAATATAGAAGGATATTGTATTGGGGTGGGGGGATTATTTGGATTAGAAACAGCACATACACACATCATTCTGTTTTGTGCTTAATTATTTTTGTTTCCCAAACAAACTCTGAGGAGCTATGTTGCTTATTTTTTTTTCTTTTGGACAGCACCTTCTGGGAAAGCCGTATATCTTCATTTCATTTACTGCATGAGCTCTGGTAGCACAGTGTTATTTCCCTAATCCATGTTGTGTCTTTATCATACAGAGCAATTGAATTGGACTGAATGCATCTAGGCAAGGGTGAAACACAAAATAAAGAAGGAAAGGTTGTTGCTTGGGACCACGACCCTCACAAACAGCAAGGATTTTCTTTTAATTTACTGAATATGAAAACTAGGGTTTTTGTTAACAACTGTTAAATTCTATAGGAGTAGGTCTTCTTTTTAAATCTTATCAATATCAAATGTTACCTCCTCTTCCTTGTAAATTGTAATGGTGCAACACTACTCTGGATATTTAGAGGATAAATTGCTGTATATTTTTTATGTGTGCCTGCATATTTTTTTAAACTGCACATTTGACTCTAAACAGAGTCAAAGCCTTGTACATGACATGGAGGTGGGAATATTCTGTAGCAGAATATTTAAAATAGTAAGAATAAATATAATGGTAACTTTCCACTTTTCCACTTCCCTGGCTATGGAATAATTTTTCTAGACAAATGTGCTTGATACTACTTTGTAGTCCCTTGGTGCTAGAGTGGACCTGATTTTATTAACCCAGGCCTTTAAATGTTTTAATTTTAAAATATAAAATACATGTAAGTTTTGTTTTTGCTTGATATGTGTCCTAACAGTTAGGAACCACGCTGAGACGAGGAATAAGTCTCTAGTGTTTTATTACTGCTACATTAGATAGAAAATCCTAACAAACTGAAGAAGCGTGAGAAACCCATACAGATAAACCCCAAAAGTCAAGGCGGGTCTGTTCTGTGTCTCTTTGAATGACTGCTCAATTCCTCGCTACTACGCATGCATTTTCCTGCCTGGATAGGGGCCCCCTCCTGCTCACCATCAGTGCTCATGATGATATGTTTTATATTATGCTGCTGGACAGCTTCATATTTTGTTGTTTGTAATTAGATGTTATTGTTGCAAAGGTGTTATTGTTGCTTTCCTCAACCTGGAAAAGGCCTTCAGTCATGCCCCACACAAACTCATTGCCCTACGATCTCATAATGTCCCCGAAGCCTATGTCCGGTGGATCCAACTACTGTACTGCAGCATCACCGGTATGGTCCGATGCACAGTGGGAACATCGCCTCCCTTTGCCATCAACATCAGAGTACATCAAGGATCGGCACTTTCGCCCCTACTGTTCATCCTCTTCATAGACACTGACACATGACCTCCAATTGCCTCATCCATGGTCACTTCTCTATGCCGACGACGTCTTCTTGGCGAATGAACAACGTGCAGACCTCCAAAAGCAAATGCAGCAATGGAATGAATGGCTCGGCGAATTTGGACTTCAACTGAACATCAAGAAAACGGAATATATGGAATGCGGCCCCCGAACTGATGAAACCATCAGCATTGGTGGAGAAGACTTGAAGAAAGTAGAGCAATTCAAGTACCTCAGCTCCTTCATATGCAGCAACAGCGATAGCTTTCTGGATGCCCGCGCCCATGTCAACACCACCTGGATGAAGTGGCGCCAGGTGACTGGAGTCCTGTGTGATCGTTGGATGCCCCTATGCCTCAAGTCAAAGGTCTACAGAATGGTAGTGCGCCCGGTCACCCTCTACGGATCGGAGTGCTGGCCAGTGACAGCAAAGCACGAGCAGGCCCTGCACGTGATGGAAATGCGAATGCTCCAATGGTGCCTTGGACTAACACGATTCGACCACGCCATGAACAATGACGTCCGACGATGACTGGGAGTCACACCAATCATGGCAAAACTGTGGGAAGGAAGGCTCAGATGGTATGGACACGTCATACGCGGCAAAGAAGACTCAGTGGCGAGAACAGCCATGCGCCTGGACCCTGGTGGTCGGCGGCCCTGTGGTAGACCAAAGAAATGGTGGATGGACCGCATTAAGGAGGACATGGAATGCATGAATGCCACCCCTGAAGATGCCTTGGACCAAGCCAAATGGAGATGGATATGCCGACAAGCAGACCCTGCCACAGCGCGGGAAAAACACTAAGAAGAAGAAGTTGCAAAGTGACCAGAAGACTTAATCAGCAGCACCATTCAATCAGTGCTCAGCCCAACTCACCTCACAGGGTTGTTGTTGTAGGGAAAATAGGAGGAGGAAGGAATATTAGGTATGTTTGCCACCTTGAGTTATTTACAAAAATAATAAAGGGATTTTAAAAAACCTAAAAAACTACCATTTCCTTATAACAGAAATTGCCTCAGTGGTGTCTTTCACCGTACAGTCCCAAAACAGTAACTGAAGCATCTGAAAATGATGCTGTAGTTATCTTATAGCTAATTCTGAACTTTTTCTTGTCCTCTTCTCCTATTCTGTGCTGAGAGGAAACTCACAAAAGGGAGACAGCCTTCTTTACGGATTATTCAGAACTGGTGGCTTACAGTGTACAAATGTCTCGGAAGTCAATTTTTGTACAGCAGGGCCACGGAGGGATTTCTTCAGGGAGAGAAGAGGAAAAGCGTGTACAAGGGAATATTCTTCCATCCTCTACTCTTTCTCCAAAAGAGGGGCCTCTTTTGTAAGGATTTGGATTAGAAATAATTATTTTGCCTGTCTGGTTTATTGAGGAAAATATAAACTAAAAGCTCTATACTGGATTCCCGGCAGCCATTGACAAAAGCACTGAGTTTGTGTTTACCCTGTGTTTTGCTGCACTGTCCCTCTGCCATGCATGTGCAGCAAGTGTAGGACAAATGTCAGGTGAAGATGTATAAAAGAAGGTATGTTAAGGTTCAGCCAAGTCATAAATGCAGTAGTAGAAAATAACATGGTTAATGTTGCTCATTTTATTTTCTGTATGGGTATACTGTCCATACACTGAGAGACCCAGATGAAATTTTGATCCCCCTTTCCAATACTGGAGATTGAATACTTTCTGTTAATGGGAAGAGCTGGGTTCCTGGGCACGAACAGAAGTGGGTGCCAAGGAAGGCGAACCAGGAGCTCTTTCGAATGCTATGAGAAAAGGTTATACATAACTTAAGTGAGTATATTTCTGAACCATGTAATGTCCTACTGACAAGCTTTATTTATAAAACAATAAAAGAAACTGGCATATTAGCAAACAACACATCACAGCAGAGAAGTTGTGGAGAAGGGAATGAGATCCAACTTTAGTAGCCTTGAACCTTTGCTTCTGGGAGTTCTGAACTCTGCAGTGTAATAATTCAGTCTTGAGCAGCTTGCCTCTACCATTGCTATCATAATACGTAACTGCTACTTACTCTGCTCCCTTAATGTATTCTAGTGTACTATAAATATTTGGGATTTTCTGTTCCGAAGAATAGCGCTAATAAAAACAACACCTTCTTTTTGAGAACATGGCAAACAGCATCTGTGATTAACTTCTAAGTTAAAACAACTGTAATTCTGACCAGAGAATTGAAAGCCTTGAAAAAAAAAATAAACAAGCCTCCCAGAAATCACATGAAAATTCATATATTCCAGTTTAAAGACATACTTTCCCTTAAAAAAAAACCAAAACTAATTAATAGTATAGTAAGTGCTGCTATATTCTTCCTACTGTATATTTTTTTCCTACTGTATATTTGTATAAGAAAGCAATCTTAATGATAAAATAAGAATTTGAAGGATTTTATTTATTTATTTAATCTACATTATTATATTATATTACTATATTATGTTATTATATTAAAAGATGTTGCTAGGGTCTAGGCACTGCACATCAAGGCCACCCACTCCTAATAGCTGATTAGTGCTGTTGCCAATTTTCTCAGTGGAATGATGTACCTGAAGCAGGGGAGTAGAATTCAGGTGCATCATTAAAGTTCTTCTGTTTTGCAGGAACAACCTCACTTAAATATTTTGTGGGAATATTTAGACAGAACAGCCAATTTACCATCTGAGAGCTTTGGGAGTATAAAAATACACATCTACCTCCTGTCCTACTCTTCATTAATTCTCTACCTAACAAATCTACCTACCTACCTAACTTAAGCCTTCTCTAGCAAACAAAGTCTGCTCAGTGGGCCAGGGAGGAAGAGAAGTGATTCTGTTCACCATAGGGTTTGAGCTTGACACCAGGGCTTTTGCTGCTGTTCAACGGTCATATTCGTAAATTGGTGGCATCTTTTGAGGCATCTACAAATGCTTAGTTTTTCAAAAGTGTTACATTGAAAAGACCAAAATGATATTGTAGGATTTATTGTTTCAGACAGGAATATATAGCTATTTGATGTTATTAGTATTTATTTTTGCCATTCCTGTGGAAATGTTATTGGCATAATCTGCATAGAAATGATCTACTTTGAAGTGATTAAGACAGTCCTGCTGAAAGAATTTTAACTGTTCTAATGTATTGTGCTGCTGAGTCATCTAAGTGCATAGAAAAAATATTTTCGTATGCTGTTTAGTTTAATCCAGCTCAGACAACTGGAACTCTCTTATTTTAGGAATGTCTAATGACCAGTGTGGAAGGATTTAAGACTGTGAGGCAAAATTAGCATTAATGTCTTTGGGCCTGGTATGTGGAATTTTTGGAATGGACCTTAGTCTGTCATGAAGAATGTTGAGAATGACAGCATTTAGAAATGGAAGGAGACGTATCCATATTCATCAGCATGTTGATACCCCTTCAGGCTTTGATAACTGGGCAATTCTGGATTCTATTTATGAAGAGTATAGTTGCTATTTATGAGATGGCTATTGGGAGATGGGGTCACAGGGTTGAAAATGAAATGTGGAACTGAATGAAATCATTTCTCTTTCCAAAGAGTCTTCAGTTTATGAAAGGATGCAGCCACTGAATATCGAATGAGCAAATATAGCTCTCATCCATTTTCATTTATCAATTACAGGTAGCCTATTTTCCTCCTTTCCAGAGGAAATCAATCAATTAATTAATTAGTTTCACAACAATCATTTACATATATAGATGACTAATTTCAAATGGGATGTCCCTAAATTTAAGTGGAATATAGACCTTGCCCATGAATTTCAGAACTAGGTTTATTTTCAGTTAAATAATCTAAGCTGAAATTCTTGATTTGTAAATGTATTGGGGGGGGGTTTCTCATTGCATTCATTGTCATATGAAAGCATGTCAGTCTGCAGGAAAAGCAAGCTTTAGGGTTTTTCTGATTTTTGTTTTTACAGAGATCTTCCCAAAAATTATCTGCTGCAAGTTGGCCTTTGAGACTTGATCTCTCATTTTGGATTAGTCCATTTGTGCTTTTTTTTTTTTTGGCCATTGCTATTACTGTCTTCCATTTTAAAGAATGACTATTCTCTTTAGAAAAAAGTTAACTTCTGTAGAAAATTTTCTGAGTAAATACTTTTAAAATTAAAAAGTGTGATTATGCAGATTTCAGTTCTGGTTGGCATTTAAGGGGTTATTAGTTGATTTATGGTGAGGATTTTTTTTTCTTTAAGTCTGGTAAGAGACAGTTTTAACTGACAAGCAAGGTACAGTGTTTTGCTGGAATGTCAGGCATTTGAGGGGAAATGTGCTCTGACAGAATGAAGTAGCTGAAGCCTTTCACACAAATTCAGGGCATCAAAAATTAACATAATTTTGTGTAGTGGGAAGATGTCCCAGAAAGTACAAACTAGGCAAGCATTGGTTTTTCAGAGGAATTAAAGGGCCAGTGAAATAGACATGCTAAGAGCTAATTAATCAGTTCTCCATCCAGCTAATAATTAGAAAACAAGGAGGCAGTTCCTGCTGGGTAAAAGTAGAACTCCAGAAGAACTGAAAATGAAACAAAAAACGGGTGGGGGGAGGGACCCTCAAGGAGAGGAGAGCCATCTGAGAGAAAAAGAGTTGAAATTTTATTTATTTTATTTATCATATTTTTATGACCGCCCATCTCCCCTGCATGGGGGACCTGTCATGAGTAAGGATGGCAAGCAGGGGGCTCCCATCCAGGCTGTAAAGCGCATGCGTAGTACTGAGGAATTAGGTAGCCATTCAAAGAGACACAGATCGGGCCCGCCTTAGCCTTTGGGGTTTATATGTCTGGGTTTTTCCCACGCTTCTTCAGTTTGTTAGGATTTTCTGTTATGTAGCAGTAATAAAACACTAGAGACCTATTCCTTGTCTCAGCGTGGTTCCTGGCTGTTAGGACAGGACCCTTGGTGGTTCACAATAAGAACAATTTAAAATTCAATAAAATCATAAATAATACCAGTCATCAATAAATATATCTTGTCAATAAATATATATTGCAAATTATTGTTAGCACCAGGAAACAGGCATTGGATAGGAGACAAGGGTTAGGGTTAGGAGTGAGATCACAACAAACCGAGGAAGCAGACCTGTAGGTTTTTGAGGCAGACTTCAAACCAGTTCTTCCCCTTTCAGTCTGACACATACTTCTGTAACATTAACTAAGGCAAACGTATACAAGCAGCATCTCCTAGGATTGTTTTCATTTACTCTGTTTCAGAGAAAGACATCGTCTTTTGAGTTTTACATTCTGCTTCTTATTCGGCTGTCTTTACTTTTGCACCTGTTAACCCACTGTCTATGGCTAGAAAGGGTACATTTTGATCAAGCTGGTGTCAGCAAATATTGGCTTATCTACAGGAGGAAAAAAAAGAAATATTCTATGAAGGAACATAGTGTGGGGAGGATTATTATATAGTGTATGTGAATATTTTAAGGGTACGGATCAGCTCTGATTACAGTTGCCAATTCAGTTTGAACTCTAATCTGATTTCATACTTCAGTTGATGAATCATTTTTTAAAAAGGTGTTACCACATGTATAGATGTCCTTCCAAATTGTCAGATTTGGAGGCATCTGGTTTGGAAAACTGATGTGGAAATTCAATCAAATCACCTGCCACAGAAGTACATTTTATGATTCCAAACTGTAAGATATGTATTCCAACGTACATTCTCTTTCTACTGAAAAAAAGTAACTAAAAAATTGTTGTATACTGACTGACAGCTGTTCTTTCCTTTCCTTTTTCCTCCCTTTATTTCATTTGTCAATGTAGCTTTTACATAAAAATGGACAGATATCCAGCATTAATGGAATTACAGAAGAGCAAGTGGAGCTCAGCCACAAACCAGAAGAGCTGAAAGAACAGCAGGCAGAAGTCCTTGCAGCAGATGGTAAGGAGATGTTTATGGCGACAGGAAAGATTTCTTGGAATTCTGGGAAAGATAAAAGGAAGTTGAGGGTTCTGATAATTTTATACAGAAATGAGATATTAATTCCTTGATTGATAGAGCTGCTGCTTATAGTTTTGACTATATATTGAGGGAGAATATATGCAGATAGAGTCTTTTCTCTTCCCCAAAATACTATGTGCTATCACTGATATCCTGAAAACTTACTATAATTGAGATAGAGGTGTAATATTCATTTGCAGAGAATGTTTACTTGCAGTGAATAGAAGGCAATTGCATCTTTGGTGTACTGTTATCCAGTCCTTTATTTTCACCCATGTAAATTTCTCATGTGCTAGAGCATGAATACCCTCCATAGCACATAGACCAAGAAATCTTTAGAGGTATAGGAGCCTTGAGTACATACATGTTAGGCGCAGTGTGGATGAAAGGAACAAAGCTTTCTTAGACATTTCTGAACTGTTTTGGGTATGATATTGCACTATAGAATGAAAACTCCTATGCATATCATTGTTGCTATTGTCCATGTAGAATTTGGTTTTGTTTTCAAGGCTTTAGTTGACCCCCTCAAAAAAACTACTGTCAGCTATTTGGAATAATCTGGACTGGTGGGCCCCTGCTGTAGCCTTCCTATTGACATTGATAAATAGAAAGACACTGATTCCCAAGGAGTGGAGTTCAGCTTTGATAGTTCCTGCTGTTGAAAGACTTGAAGGTCGAGCTGGAGACAAATCATGCCTATGTGGTCACTAAGAGTTGACACTAACTCTTGGTGGCACATAATCCAAAAAGAGAACTGCTATTTGCCCGAGAACTTGATTTTAGACCACGCTCTTATTTGGATCTGTGCTATATGTGGCTTTTATTGATTACAGATTCACTTCACAGATGTGTTCATGGGTAGTTGCTCCCCCTTTTTTTCAAGCTGGCAAGATACTCAAACCAAATAAGAGGTCCTAAATTCAGAAGAGTCCTAATTCTGGCAAAATTTAATGCCCTTCCAACCGCTGTCCTTGAGGGGAAATCTTGAGATACTGTATTCCATTGGAACAAAGACTTTGCCTCTGCGGTGAAGGAGTTAGATTTCCAGTCCACCCAGATTCATTCTATTTAGATTTATTATTCTCCAATCAGTGTGATTTTATTTCTCTGAATGGGGATAAGTTTTGCTTTACTATTGGCACCTTTGAACTCTGTACATCATCTTGCTCAGGGAATGTAAGGGATGATGCAGGGTTGATATTGTAGATTTGCTCTTTTCAGGGCTTATCTGAATACAAACCTCCAATTAATTTTATTACCAAGTGATATAAACTGCTAACTGAACATTCAGTTTTCAGCCATAATTCCTAGTTAGACAAGCAGTTGCATTATCCTAGATTAGCTATATAGACCTATTCCATTCATCCTTTTAAGGTCATATCTGATATTCAGTAAAATAAAATGAGATACGGGAAAGACATAATCTGTCAAGTCTGTGTAATTTTGCAGGAAACTAGTGTATGTTTTTTAATTATGCTATCTCATGTTAGTCTTTGAGACATTGTGACTAAAATATGTCCATAAAATTAGGATGCCTGTATTTTAGTAAAATATATTAAAAGTTTTATGAATATATATTTTCAAGTTCTAACACTTAACTGAAGTATAGCAGAAATATTCTATAAAAATAAAATGATTGGTAAATATGATCTGATGTCAGTTCTGCTTTGTCTGAACAAGCTAAAGAGTCAAGCTTGATAAATCAGATTTACAAGAAAGAAAAACTTAGCTTGTTTTGTACTGTGTTCTATCAGATAGTTGTTCCATTTACCACAAAATGGAAGTGGCTTTAGGAATTCTGTCAGTCTTGCTACCTGAGGTTATTTAATGGGAAATGCTAATGTTCTAACTCTGGACATTTGGCACACAAAGTTTAGACTCCCATCATTTGGCCAACTCATCTCTTGTTAAAGCTGTACCGTGAACTATATTTACTGTGCTAAGACTGCATGTTACACTCCCCTCATTTCTTTCTTACTTTACTAAGTATGCTTTGCTACTATTTTTGTCACAGGAGCCAGTGTGGTGTAGCATTTAAGGTGCTGGACTAAGAGTGGAAAATCCCAGGTTCTAGTCCTCCCTTAGGTGCAGAAGCTACGTGGGTGACCTTGGGCCAGTCATTCCCGCTCAGCCCAAATAAGTGTCAGACTCTGCAGCAAGTTTGCTGCTAAACAGACCCCCTTGCCACATCATGCATTGATAGCTTCTCAGTAAGAACTAAGCGAGCACAGTGCAGAAACAGGCAGACCTTACAACCATGCAGGACAAATGCTAAGAAATATAACTACTATGGTTCTTATATTTGACTTTCAGTTGGCAGAGTATTATAAAGAACTGATATAAACTGGGAAACTGGTATGTCCCATTTTAGTGAAAACCAATAGTGGAAGGCAGAAATTGCATTTCTTATTTACTGTGTTTGTGTAGTTATATAGTAAAAACATTCATAATCTTCCCACAACTCAAGATAGCTCACAAAGAAAAATAGTAATATGCAAAAATTAAATAATTAATAAATGAATAATTCTTATTTAAACCAGACACTTTATGAAGAAAATCAGAACACTTTCAAAGAAGCGAACAAACAACTATGATCTTAGTACATGCAGTGTTTGTATTGTTTTTAACAGCCAACCATGCTGGGCACAATTACTATTAAGCAGCATAAGAAAATAAGAAAATATCCATAGAATATGGAGAGAGGTTTTCATTATGCCAGGATCTCTGTCTGCATCTACAAGGAAACCTAAACAAGTACCATGAAAAAGAAAGGAATGCATGAATTTTGGCAGGAGTTCCTTATTGGATATAAAAATCATTCACAACTTCAAATAACTTGGCTGTATGATGCTTCAGGAAAAAAAAATAGCTTGGCAGTATTGATTTGGGTTGCAGTCTAATACTTCCTTCTCATAGTCATGCATAGATTTGTGCCTTTGGATAGTTCTCCATTTGATCCTTGGTGGTTTCCCTTCCCATTTCATAACTCCCAACTTGGGACCTTGTAAAACTCTGATTTTGGGGGGATGTTTACAAAATGCAGTTCTCAGACTCAGTCATCCTGTGGGCAAGGGTCCTTCAACTGATTATGAAATTATTATTATGAAATTATTGAACTATTCCCCAGACCCAGGATATAGAGGTAGGTTTATGTTTAGGATCAACATCAAAACTCAACTGAGAGAGAGACCTAGAAATGGTCCTGGGAAATAGCCAAGTAAAAGCCTACTTGGAAGTTGGACTCAATTTAGAAGGAAGAATTATCTCTAGATAATTTTGACTGGCAGAAACTAAGGTCTAGGTACCAGGAGTTTTGGCTTTAAAAACCATCAGTATCAAGCAGTCAGTGCTGAAACAATACCTGTGAATTGGCCTCTGATTTTGTTGCCAGGCTCCTCTTAGCTCTTTGCTGTTTGATCCCTGGACAATTTCCAGAATCTGTTTTGGACTCTGGCTTAATTGCTCCTGGCTGTTTTTAATGGTGTTTTATGGCTTGTCTCCCAACTTTATCTTCAACAGTTTATTGAGTTTTTCAGTTTTGTTGCCTGGTCACTTTTGGGGGAGAAAAACATGTTTCTGAAGTAATCTCTGACAATTTTATTGTTACACAAGAGATAATGAAATCCTGAACCATACTAGGCAAGGTGACATTACCATGAATATTAAATCTTGTGGTAGGTTAATTTCAGCTCTTCAGTCCTGAACTTGAGATAAATCTCCAGGAACTCAGCTAGATGCTTATATACTAATAAATGCTTTGCGTTTCCCAGTATCCACTCCAATACTGTGAAGTGGATAGGAGGAGGACACTCAAAGTGAGTAATCACAACCCTGTAGCCACTCATACTTCTTGCTGGTATTGTGAACTAGGATTTCCCACATGGCCTATTTTATTGGCACCTTTATGCTGTAGGTCTAAAAGCCCAAAATTAAAAATATAATTAATAACCAATCAGTATAATTTATTAACTGATTTCTGAGACTAATGGCGCAAAGATAATAAAATAATAAGTCAACAATTTCTGAGGAATATAACACGAATAAAGCTAATGTACAAAGCAAACAATAATCTGTGAGTTTGTACTCAAAAACCTACTGGAAGTCAGTACGGTACTCACAAAATCTGTGTTAAATAGCAGTGGTTCTTACCCACCAGCAGGCAGCCCCTGCATTTTTCACCAGCTGCAGCTTCTAGGCAGATTTTAGCTGCTGATTGTAGTACACATTGCAGTATTTGATTCTGGAGGTGATCAGGGCATGGGCAACATAAACTTAGTGGCTGGCAGCTTTCCTATAAAAAAGCTATTTTTCTGGATAGTCTCAGGATACAACAAAAATGTGTCTTCCCTGCTTTTCCTGATATGCATGTGACTTCTGGAGGACTTTATTAGATACATATCAGTAGTTTTAGACCCTAGTTCTAAGGATGTCAGTATCACCATAATTTGCCTGTTCAGATATACTGGCAAACTGGTTTGTTCACACCAGGAAGCAACTCACCAAAAGGAGTGCAGGAGAGAGATGGAATAGAAGTATAAGTAAAACGTTTCTTCCTTCAGTGAAGCATCCCAAGCTGGTCCCTCAGATTTATTGTACTAATCCAGCTCTTCTAATTCATAGCTCGCGTGCCAGTGATAGTTGAATGAAACCAGCCATCTCACCATCTTGTCTGCAAGGCGTAAGAGTTTTCTAATACATAGATCAGTGTAAAGCAGGGTATCTTGAGACATGAAATTTGTATTCAGATTTATATTAAAGGTGTCAAATTAATTTAAAATTATCTCAATAGTGAGATAAATAAAATAATTGTGTTTTTTCTTTGTGAATCACCCAGAGTTGCTGGGAATTAGGTGGTGTACAAATTTAATTAATAAATGAATTGAATCAAATATTTTCACTGAAATGATAATGTATATATGTTTTATGGGTTTTGAGCCATGTTGTTATAGTACGCTGCTAATTTATGCACAAGTATATGCATAATTTTATAGAATTGCCTCTATTTACATAGCTCTGTATTTTGAGGTGATTCCGTGGCTTTTTAAAAAGTCAAAGACAATGAGGTAATGTTTCACATAGCTGTTCTCATGTATCTTCTAGAACAGCCTTTCTCAACTTTTTGACCCTGGAGGACCCTTGAAATATTTTTCAGGCCTTGGGGAACCCCTGCACATTCAGGCTCAAATATAAGCCAGAAGTTACAAAATTATTATATTTGTTTCATGTGTAGGCCTGGGTATATGCATTAACATAAAGAATGGAACTTACCTCCTTAATGTGAAGTTGCCCAAATTTGAAATAATTTTTTAAATAAATCATGATCTCCCTAGTGACCTTTCGCAGAACCCTTGGATGAGAAACCCCATTCTAGAAGGTGCTACCACAAAGAAGATGCGCCTCCTGAATCCTGATAAATGGCATTGTTTGGTTGAAGGACCTGAAGCTCACCAACTCTGCCTGATCTTACTGGACAGGCAGAAACCATGAGAGATAGGTCTGTTAAAACCAATACTTCAGATTGTATTCAAAAACCTACTGGAAGTCAGTGCAATACCCACAAAATCTGTGTTAGATAGCAGTGGCTTTCACCTACCAGCATGCAGGCCTCTGCGTTTTTCACCAGCTGCAGCTTCCAGGCAGATTTTAGCTGCTGAATGTAGCGCACATTGCAGAATTTGATTCTGGAGGCGATCAGGGCATGGGCAATGATTGCCGGGCTTCATGTTTTAGAAATGTTCTAGGAAGGGTTGCAGCTGATGTACCAGAAGCAGCTTGGCAAAGACATCCCTATGTTAGGATAGAATAATTAAAAAAAAAATCATTGTAAAAGTGAAAGGGATGGTTTGGGGATGAAAAATGAATATTTAAGTGCTTTCTTGATCTATCCAATGTAATATTTGTTTTAAAATGTAGATATTTCTGTCTGCAGTAGCCTTTAGAAAAATAGTATAAAATAATTGTTAATATAAAACTCTACTTGTTCAAGTAAAAAATTACTTTGGTAAAATAATTTAAAATAGCAGTGTACTTTAAATCACCCGTCTCTGTTGAGTACCCTCCAAATACATTTTACTATTGCTTTCCTTATCTTCCAGCAATCCTGGAAGATGCCAAATTTGGAGGGAATTGTCTCGAGGTATAATCTCAAGAATAAAAGAAACAATCTGTTGGTATAATATCTCTGGTCTGTGTGTGGGTGTGATTTGTAAAAGAAAAGTGCTCAGCTTTTGCTCTGAAAGTATACTGTAAATATATAGAAGAAGCATTTTTTACAATTTTTGATTTAAGCAAGTTCTGCTAATCTGCAGCCCCAAACTTCTTGTAACAATTAGGGATGAGCAAAGGGTGGAGATGTCATTGTTAAAAGAGGCACACAGTATCTTTCCCAGTGAGTGATTAAGGAGTGGCTGGACCACAAATTGCGGTCCATCAAGGAGTAGCCTACTGAAACACAACTTCAGTCGGTCTTTTTCATCAGGCAGTGAAAGACAAGAGGTGTTTCTTTTAGCTCTGCTTATCTTCAGCTGCTTCACTATCTCTCCCTCCGTTCAATAACTATCTCAGTTGGAGAAACAGAAGTAAAGGAATCCCTCACTTTGGAGGAAAAACACCCTTAATTATCATCAGACAGAAAAAATGCTGGGAAATATCACTATCACAGGTACAAAGGGTTTTTTTTTTTAATCTTTCGAGTCATACTGATTGTTATTTTATGTCTGTGGTGGTGATTTTATGCTGCAGAACTTTTGCCCAGAATTCAAGCATTTTGAAGATTTATTGGAACAGACCTCTAATTATTAATCCATAGGCAGTGAAATCCTAGCTATTCAGAAGTAAGCTCTATTGAATTGAATAGGTTTGCCTGCCAAGTAAGATAATACAGAATTACAGCAATGATTACTTTAAACTTTACTGCTATTTTTGATTTGACTTGAGTCAGGAAAATACCATTTGATTAAAATGTTGAAACATAATACTTACGCTTACGTATGTATGTAGAAATAAATTCCATCAAAGTGAACTGTTAGTGAATACATATTCATGTGTACAAATAGTGAGATTTTCCCCACTTTTAAATCAGGGATTTTATATAGCGGTGCTTTCAGAGGAAACCAAGAGCATCTTAGATTACATAGTGTGTAAGGATGATTGATTTATATTGGCCTATGTATTTTATGTATACTGCTGTTGGTAAGTGTCAGGAAAGAAACATGATTCCAATAAATCTTCCAAATTTTTGAGTATTACATATTTTTTCAGTTTATAAATGGTTTAATGTCTACTTTATTATAACTTTTATTTGCTGAGCCTAGCATTTAATTTACCCCAAGATTTACACAGAATATTATATTTCATTGATTCTAATTGATCCTAGATTGTTTCATTAATTTTTGTCCTTTCCCTTAATTTCCAAAATCCTTGCCCTTAGCATAATCCTTCTACTTTAAAAAAAATGGGTCAAACATCTGTTTTATCTTTTAAAGTTATTGTCATTCAAATGCATGATGTTTCAGCTGAATATGCCCGTAAAAACAGAAGCAATGGGATTATAATAAATTAGTCAATCTGTTACAACAACTCTACAGCTTCCTCCCAAAGTCCTTCACAGCAGTAATTTTGGAAACAAAGGGATAGCAATATGTTGCTGAATGGTTGGGAATAGTCAGAGGGTTTTTTTTAATCATTTAAAGAAAAAACATACTTAGAAGCTCTACAGTTTTAGAAACTTAATTTTATCTTGCCCATCAAGATGTTCAGAAAAGCTTTTTTGTATTTTTTTCTGTGAAAACTACTGTAATACTTAACATAATTTATTAAAGTATGAAGGAAGTTTAGTACTTGTGAAAATATCTATTATATCTCTGGGATTTCTACAGTAGCCTAGTAATTTTTGGTTGGTCTGGTTCAACTTGGTATAATCACTTCCATAAATTCTTTGCTGCCTTTAGTGGTCATGGGGATTTGTGCAGCGCACATCTGATAGCTCTAAGCAGCAACAAAAAACACAGAGGTCTTGTTGTTTAAATTATCAGTACTATGGAACATATACTTAGATATAAGTTTACATGAAACACCAGGTTGAGGGGGGGGGGAGAGAGGAGAATCTTGTATCATATTCTTGTAACTTCTGAAAATGATTGGAGAAAAGCATATTTAAATTGTTACTTAGCATTTAGCATAAATTACAACAATTTCATTAATTAGATTTTAATAAGCTGATCATATTTATCTTTGCACCTTCCAAGATATTTAGATTTTGTTTTTCCATGGTAGGTTTTTGCATTCCATGATATAGTTGCACAGTCCAGTAAGAATGACTAACAAAAAATGCTGCAAATCGTTTTTCATTGCCTTTTTCTTCCTCTTGCTGGTGCTGTTTCCATCCATTTCCATAATCAAAGTTTGGCATGACTTCTGAGTCATGTATCTGCTTACTGTTGAAGTGCCAACCAATTTTAAGAAATCCTGTTTAAATCCGATTTAAATCTTAATAGGTTAATGCTGAGCATAGTCTGCCTAATGGTTATTAAAGCAAACTATGATTAGAGAAATCTAAAAAACAAGGAGGGTGTTGACATACAGGAAAAGGAATAGGAATATAAAAGTCTGTATTAAGCCTCCATTTCCCCCAACTATGGTTTATGTGATTATCAGGACCAAGCCCACAGTACGTACTTTCAGCTGCATGCACAGTTTGTAAATGGTGGTGTAGGTTCTTTCTGTAAATGACTAGAATAATTTCAGCTTCTGGAGACTGAATACAATTTAAATGGCTTAGGAACAGTATGAAGGGGATCATTTTATGTGTTGTATATTTCTGTAAACCCAGAGTCTGGTTGAGCTGACTGGGGGGAGGGGAGAGAGTATAAAATATGCGTAATATGTGCATACATACTTAGGGGATGTTATTTTTGGTGCTCTTTTCTCTTTCTACTTGCTACACCTTCTGAAATACACTTAAAGTACTTTGATAATGAAATAACACTTCAGGTATTACTTCAATATTGAAATACACTGCAGGTATTTCAATAACTACAAGGGGAAGCAAATGAAACCCTCACATATACCCTGGAAATAGGCATTATATGGCAAATATTAGGATTTAAATAAAGCAGTGCCCTAACTCTAACACAGTTATGGGTAACAGTAGAGAAAGCAAGGAAAGAAAATGGAATCATCCTTAGTCTGTGGCCATTCTCCTGTAGGGATAATTGAAGGAGGCCCCTTAATATTAACTTTACTGTACCTAATTCACAGTGCTAATCTAACTAATAAAATTGGCAATCTTCAAGAACCTACATTTCATGTACAGTTGAACTGACATTAGCAGGAGAGGTCAATTCTTTTACTTAAAGGTTTCAAAATATATGTCTTCTAGTTTGCTTTTTGTATTTTTTTCTAATGATAATATAATTGTATCCCATAGCCCTCCCTTTAAAGGAAAATTAGCTTACACTCAAAGGAGTTAAGAATAGATCAGGCCGAAATCATTTTTAAATTGCGCAGTTGGATCCAGCTGTACTGAATCTAGAGACAGTGGATAATTTTCTTTTCATATTCAATGTGTTGCAATATTAGATAGAATCAACTTGTGAATTGTTACGAGATCCTTAAAACCACTGTCAATTTAAAGCAAATATTTCAAGGCAGTGGCCTGCTCTCACTTACAGTTAAGCAAACACACGGATCATCGTGGGATTAAATATGAAACAGAAAGCACATTTTGGCCTTAGATGTTTAAATATTGAATAAGCTTCAGTTTTATTTGAAAAAAATGCTTGGGGGGTTTGAGTGGATAGAGGATTTTGGAATATGGAGCACTGGGTGTGTATGACACGTATCTGATGGATACAGAATGCAGAGAATTCATGGAGAAAATCCAGGGCAATGCAACAAATCCTTGGAGGGAAAAGTCAACCAACTCCAGATGTTGATACGGTTGACTGCAAACGCATGAAGTGTTTCAGATTTAGCTGTTTCAGCCTGGGAATTTCTTTCTTTCTTCCAACTACAGGAAATGGAATGCCTTCTTGCTTGTATTAAGAGAAGCATAAAGTGGGAGAATTACAGAAACAACCCCCCCGCCTTTTTCTGTTTGCCAGAAGCTAATATATGAGTAACACTATAAATACTACATTAGTAAATAATAAGATACTTATTTTACATTGGAATAAATGTTTTATCTTAATAATTAAGGGGAAACATGATTATAACGCAGTTATAAAACTATACTATGGTATAGGCTACAAACCTTTCCTAATAAAATATTTGTTCAGGGAAATATGAAAAAGTTTTTAGGACCTAAAAGTATAAAAGTGTATGCTGAATGAGAGAAACTTCAGAGAATCAACTGATATCAACTATGTGAATAGGACCTAGTTTTTATTTCATATTTAACATGGTTTTAAATCTTCGTTGATAGAATGCTGATTATTAATATGACTCCCTTGTGTTTTTATATACTTTTGTTTCTTGGTAAGTAGTTTGGGAACAACTATCTTGAAAGGCAGTTATAAAATAGATAAAAACAATAAACTGATGCTTCTATATGCCAGTTTATTATATGATGGAGTTGGCAGAGTGATGAGCATCTTATGTGTGCAGATTTTAAACTCTTACTGTTCTAGTCATACTGTTCCTGTGGCTCCTAATTTTTAATTTCCTCATGTCTAAAAATACCTCTGGTCTCAATAGGTGCTCTACAGGCTTTCTGAAAAAAATTAAAATGGGACATGGTGGTTTCCACCCAGCTATTTGTTTTGAAATGCACCCAGATGTCTAGAAAACAAGAAAATAATAAACTGGTGAGGTGGTAGTTGCAATTTGTGTTCTGTGTGTGTGTATGTTTTATTTGAGGAGGGCTTGAAGTAGACAGGGTAGCTGGTTTATTTACTTTTGCATGGTGGATGTTTCATCAGGCTTCTTTCTTTCTGTTTTGGTTTAGCTATAGCAGTGTTTCTCAATCTTAGCAACTTTAAGATATGTGGACTTCAACTCCCAGAAGTTAGAAGAAGTTGCTGGTTGGGGAATTCTGGGAGTTGAAGTCCACATACCTTACAGTTGCTAAGCTTGAGAAACACTGAGCTGTAGGGTGCTGTTTTGCTTGGTAAGTGTATGTTTCTCTAGATACCACCAATTTTATTTTCATGTTTGTAAAGCAAAAATGTGGTTTGTCAGTCTAGATTCAGATCTGTCCTCCACTTCATAGCCACTATCTTTTCTTTATCAGTTGGTCTTGGAGTGACCAAGAGCTTAGTTTAGAGCTGGATCTCAAGAAAAGGAGGAAAGATCTTCTCAGTTACAGAGCCCTGCTTGTAAAGTGCCTTCCTTGTGGCTGGTATCTTTTGGGGTTGACTCCAGGCTGATAAATTTCTTTTAGTTTTGGTTTTAAATTGTACTAGGTTAGTGTATTTTACCTTTTTAGGATTTAGATTTATGCTCCATAACGGATTCTGCTTTTCAAGTGTTTTTGGGTGCTCTCATGATACAGTGAACAAATGAGAGGCAGGACTAAGTCTCTCTCTTGTAACCTGATTTATTTTAATGAAATGCATATATATTAGATGTTGCTGTTTTTTACATGGGCAGGTGAGGATAGTCCAGGTTGATTCCCCCCATCCAAAGAGGTCTACTTCCCTGTATCATTAGAATGACATATCCAGTGGGGAGTGAAAATCAGAAAAAGTCTACAGGGCAGGCCAGGGTCTGAGACAGGAAAGACACTAGCAGCAGAAGAAAAGCAGCAAAGGTATCCATACTTCCACCTCTGGGAGTCATGGAGAGAAGTAGGTACAGACCATAGTCAACCAGCAGCATGAGAAAGCTGGGCCAGAGTCTAAGCATATTGTATAAGAAGAGTCTGTAATAGGCAGGGATTCTAGCATTTGGGTGCCATTTGCCCAGAGCATCTACTAAGATTGTTTCCGACCTTAACACATATTGTTAGTCTTTCAGGAAGCTCAGTTATTTAAATAAATTCCTGATTCTCAAGCCTGTTACTCTGAAGGACTATACCCTTGGAGTGCTGCGCTTATGGGTCACTTTAGTTATTTTTCCACCCTTTGGTAGTGACATTCTTGTGGGTTTGCAAGGATTTGCTTTTGTCTCTTGAGTCCCCAGCTGTGGAAGGGCTTTCCACAGGTTTTGTAACTTCCTTCTCCAGCTGTTCCTTTCCTCTCTTCCTCTAGTGAGGATTTATTCAGTGGGGTTATAATGTAGAGTCCTATTCATGAGTTGGCATTTCAAATGGGAAAAACAAAAGGAAATGTGAGCCTTTAAGTCAGTCTTGACTCCTGGTGACTGCCTTGACAAGTCCCTGTAGTTTTCTTAGCAGTATTTTTGGAGTGTCTGTAGCTTTCTTAGCAATATTTTTTGGAAATGGCTTACCATCTCCTTTTTCCTAGGGCTGAGGAATAATGACTGGCCCAGAGTCTCTTGGCTGGCTTTGTGCTTAAGACAGGACTAGAATTCACAGTCTTTCAGTTTCTAGCCCAGGCTTTCTCAACTTTTTGACCCTGGAGGAACTCTTGAAATATTTTTCAGGCCTCCAGGAAGCTCTGCACATTCAGGCTCAAATATAGGCCAGAAGTTACAAAACTATTATATTTGTTTCATGTGTAGGCCTGGGTATATGCATTAACAGTGTTCTTAAACTAAAAATAAAGAATGGAACTTACCTCTTTAATTCGAAGTTGCCCAAAATTGAAATAATTTTTAAAATAAATTGTGATCTTCCAGGGAACCCCTAGTGATCTCTCGCAGAACCCTAGGTTTCCATGGAACCCTGGTGGAGAAACCTTGTTCTAGCCTGTTGCCTTTAACCACTACATCAAATAACCTATAAAATGTGTAATAATAAACCACAGAGTTCCAGTGATAGTGGTTCTCCTCTCTGATTGCTAGGTAGCTTTAAACATCTCTTTGGGGTGGATAAGTACCCTTTCTACCACCCTTTTAATGAAATTTCATCTTGGTTGCCATCAGTTCAGGCTCAAATCACGGGGGCTGCCTGGACAAATGCTCTTTAGCCATTCTATTTCTGCATTGAAAAGGGACTGCACAGGGGAGAGGTAATTTCTCACAAAGTGGAGTGTAACTTGTGACTAGAGAAACTGTCATGAGTACTGATAGTGAGCAGGAGGGGGCCCCTATCCAGGGGGGGAAATGCATCCGTAGTACTGAGGAGTTAAGCAGCCATTCAAAGAGACACAGATCAGACCCGCCTTAACCTTTGGGGTTTATCTGTCTGGGTTTTTCCCACGCTTCTTCAGTTTGTTAGGATTTTCTGTCTAATGTAGCAGTAATAAAGCACTAGAGACCTATTCCTTGTCTCAGCGTGGTTCCTGGCTGTTAGGACAGAAACATCATGTAAGGTATTTGGCTGAGCCAGTAAAGCCATTCTCCAACATGTTTGTGTCTAATATTTGCAGATGGACCAGAAGCCAAACAGTTGCTAGAATGGTAATACTTGCTGCAGACAGAACTGGCTTTAGAACGTTCTGTTTATTCTGAATGCAGGGCCGCAACTGGGGGGGACAACCGGGGCATGTGCCTTGGGCGCCGTGCTGGTGGGGCACCAAAATGAGTGCTAGGGGGGGTGCCAAAATGGGCGTGGAACCCATGTTTGCCCCGGGTGACACAGACCCTAGTTGCAGCCCTGTCTGAATGTAACTTTTTCTGTTTGCATAAACATTTTTCATTACAGTAGTTTTATTCAACGCACATCAACAGTTAAATTAATCTATAAACATAACATGTGTCCATAGCATTGAAATTATATCTAGTGTTGCTGTTTTATATACCAGGAATTTTGCAACAGGCTCTAACAGTGGAAGATTTACTAAATAATATTAACAACGAAATGCTGCCCTCTGCTGTTCATTTTGTTAATAAAGTACGGTAGATGTTAGTTTTATGTAATTTTGTAGAAATGTATATTAAAATGTAAAATATTAAAATATATATTGTGCTAGTAAGTCTATGGTATATTTCTTGACTGCTGGTGTTTACTGTTGATAGTTGATCCTAAAAGGCAGAAGCTACCCACCACTTCAGTACCTTCATTATCAATTCTAGAGAGCCAATTTGGTCTAGTGGTTAAGGTGCTGGGCTAGAAACCAGGAGTCTGTGAGTTCTAGTCCCGCCTTAGGCATGAAAGCCAGCTGGGTGACCTTGGGCCAGTCACTTTCTCTCAGCCCAACTTGGTGCAATGTAGACTAGCCTCCTCATGGTGCACCCTGGGCAACGTGACTTGTCACAGCTAAATAGTCTACACATCTGGCCGCTAGACCTCACAAGGATTTCCCAGCAAGAAAAAGCAGCATGAACACAGAACTGCTATGCGATACAATAAAAAAAAATCAATTCTAAGGCTGATTATTGTAACTCTTTTACTTTTTTTTAATTTTCTCACAGTCTTGAGAGCCAGTTTGGTATAGTGGTTAAGGCATCAAGCTAGACACTGGAAGATAGTGAGTTCTAGTCCTGCCTTAGGTGCAAAGCCAGCTGGGTGACCTTGGGCCAGTCACTCTCTCTCAGCCCTAGGAAGAAGGCAATGGCAAACCACTTCCAAAAAAACTTCCCAAGAAAATTGCAAGGATTTGTCTAGGCAGTCTCCAAGAATCGGACACGATTGAATGAATTAAAAAAAAAATCTTAGTTCCATTTTTTCACTGTGTTCCTTGATTTTCATTACTAGATCTTGTGGATCATTTGCATTTTCAGCTATCAGAGTAGTGTCAGCAGCATACTGCAGATAATTGAAGTTTCTTCCTCCAGTTTTAAAACCATGTTCATCTTCTTTCAATCCAGCCTCTCTCAATAAAGATTGAATAAATAAGGAGACCAAATACAGCTGTATCTCCTTTGCTGACCTGGAACCAGTATGTTTCACCATGTTCTGTCTTTACTGTGGCTTTATGACCTGTGTGTAGGTTTCTCATGAAGACAATGAGATGTTCTGGGATTCCCTTTTTCCTAAGGACATTCCACAGCTTCACATGGTTCTCATGATTGAAGGCCTTTTCTTAATCAGTGACTTCCTGGTATTTGTTGGCTCTCTCAGTGATCTGGTATCCATAAGCAATAATGTCTCAATAATAAGCAAATATGTGACACTTCCCTTTCCATGCAGGGCTCTAATCTGTGTTGGGTAATCCTAAACATTATTTTGCTAGCATGTAAAATTAAGGATATTGTGTATGATAGTTTTCATACTCTGTTAAATCTCCTTTTTTGATATTGCTATGTAGATCGAGCACTTCCAATCTTTTGGCCACTGTATTATTCTCCAAATTTACAAGCGTAGTTTGATTAGAACCTTTACTGATTTGTATTTCTGTAAAAATTCCATCAACTCCTGTAGCCTTCCAACTTGATAATGACTGGAGTGCTGACTTCATTTTCTAGTATTTACAAATAGGGAACATATTCTAAGGTACCTCAGATGTTAACATCTCTAAGGAACAGAATTTCAAAGGCGTCAATACTCTTCCCATCCTGCTTCTTTAAAGTCCAACTTTCGCTTCCATAAAGTGTCACAGGGAATAACATGGCTTGCACGATTCTGATCTTTGTAGGTATAGACACATCACGGCATTTGAATCTTTTCAAAGGCCTTCATGGTTGCTCTACCAAGTACTTAGTCTGCTGCATATTTCTTGACTGCTTATTCCTTTAGTGTTGATGGTTGATCCTAAAAGGCAGAAGCTATCCACCACTTCGGTATCTTCATTGTCAATTCTAAGGTTAGTTGTTCTACCTGCTGTCATTAGTTTGGTCTTCTTTATATTGAATTTTAGTTCCCTTTTTTCACCATGCTCTTTGACTTTTAGTACGAGGGCTTGCAGATCCTACTCTTTTATTATTTTTTTTAATTATTAAATTAAATTATTTTTTAAAAAGCCAGTTTGGTGTAGTGGTTAAGGCTCCTGTCTAGAAACCAGGAGATAGTAGTCCTGCCTTAGACATGAAAGCCAGCTGGGTGACCTTGGGCCAGTCTCTCTCTCTCAGCCCAACTCACCTTACAGGGTTGTTGGTGGGGAAAATTGGAGGAAGAAGGAGCATTAGGTATGTTCCCCATCTTGAGTTGTTTATAAAAATAATAAAGGTGGGATAAAAAAAATCTAAAAAATAAAAATATCAGTAAAAACAACCTCCACTGTTCTAAATATATGGAAAGCAACAATAATTTTTACAGATTCAAAATGAAAAAATAAGTATTTAACAGATTAACATGTTAATTAAGGCATTAATCCCAGATTCTTGGAGAACTTCATTCCCTACAGTATATTTGTAGCCAAATATTTCAGCCAAATGAAGTTTCTTAGCCATCTGTGGAAAAATAATAGAGCAGCACTTGCTTTGAGTAAGTACTGCACTTTGTTTTCTGCTTCTGCCTCCATCCCAAAGACTAGCTTATGTAGCAGGGCCTGAAGTGAGATTGACCCTTCCAGGTATCTGTAGAAAAGCAGGAAGTGAACAGGCACTGATGCCTGCAGGAGCAGAGAATGAGCGGGGGGGCAGGGGGGGAATCAAACTACACCATGGAATTGAATCTCTTGTTCACAGAGGGCCATTGTGGATCAGATGAAAGACCGGATTCTCAACATGGTTAGTCAAGTACCTCTGTCAAATGCTGATCAAGATATAAAAGTATCAGGGCAATTAGAATTGGCATTCAGAGACCCCTGAAAGTTAGGATCAACAAAAAAATAATTTTCTGAGAGGATATATATAATTAGTATGTATAAGTCACATATGAAGGTACCAGGTGGTCATGTGAATCATGAAAGCAGAGCCTCCTAACTTTACTTTTAGGGAATAACAGGATGAGGAATTATAAAAAACAAGCTCCTATAATTAGTAAACTAGTTATAGTTATAACTAGTAAACTATAAACGACATAGTCATATATAAACTACGTAGAATATAGTAAACTATTTGAATATTGTATTTGTGCTATTCTTCTTTTCCCTACCTCTCCATATCACACCAATATTTGTGAAGTGGGAAACAGGGCCATGCCATCAGCTCTGTTAAAAAAAAAAGATTTTGTTGGGCATCTCTGTGTAGCTGGCAAACATGAGAAATGCTCAGGACAATTAGAAGCAGCATGAGATGTGGCACACAAATCAGCTCGTGAATCACACAGCTTCACAGACTGAGTTAGCTATGGTATTGCCTGCCAATCTGACTTGTTCTCCACCAACTCAAACACCTTTTCAGTTGCTGATTTATTTTATTAATTGTATTTCATTCATTATCTTATTTTCAAGTGTACACAAAGTTTAGTAATACTTACTTTTCAAAAAAACCTGGTCAACATTTAGGACTTGTTTCATTCCGGACAGTTGTCCTTCATGACACCAGATATAGTAAAACATTCCAACTTGATTTTTACATTTCCAACAATTTTCTGAACCTGCATTGTCTATTTTAGCAATCATCATTAAAGTAATGTACCAGTAGAAGAACTTAGTCTCTCAGTGTATTATTTGCAGTGAATTGATACTCCCATTGTTGCATATCAGTTCTCCTGTTTAAGTGCTGTATCCATGTGACCATTTAACTTGTTCTGTCTCCAAAGCATATTTCAGTAGCAACTTGCATGCAAACCCTAACTTACATGTTCTGTATTATAACACAGAATTTAAAATTAATTTTAATTTAATTAAATTTTGTAATTCTTTCTGGACTATACTGCTCATTTGGAGATAATGAAACCAGGAAGTTACTTCTAACCTTTCTAAGGAGAGAGTCTTGAATGATTACATTTTTTGTTTCGTTAATAGTTAAGTCTTGCAGGTTATAAGAGTTTTCTCTATGTTGATCAATTTTTCTTTTTCATGAAATTATATATTTTCTATAGAAGCCAGAGGAAATAAGTCTGGATTTATACTTTTAAATCAATTTGCTATTATGTTTGTTCTTTGTTTCTGAATCCATGATGAAGAAAAAAATGAGCCACAGTTCATCAGCTTCAACACCAAAAGCATAAGAGACCATTCCAGATTATCCAAAGCTTTTTCTGCATCGAGAAACATGATCCCTGCTTTCTTATTTTTCTGATTACTATAATCAATAGCATTCAAAGTATATCTTGCCTTTCATTCATATTTTCATCACAAATAGCATATTGTGTCTGCTAGCAGATTATTTAACCTTCCTATCAGGATAGCTGTTAAAATGTTTATAATCAGCATTCAATAAAGAAATAGGTCTGGATGGCTGTGGGTGGGTTGGATTATTCCCTTTTTTATAAATCAGAGATATAAAAGCCTCTTGCCATTGTTTGGCATTGTTACAGTTCCTTCATTACCTGAATTAATCGTCTTATTAGGATTTCTTTGCAAGGCTTATTGTGTGCTGAAGGAAGTCTGTCTGATGGAAAAACTGGTTTGTCATCTCATCTGCAGTTGAAACATACTTCTTGCCATCCCAGATTGAGGTGATAGTTTTCTTCTGTTTCTTTCTCAGTTGATAAGCCAGTAATTAGTCTGGTTTATTACCTTACTTGAAATACTCCTATTTGACAAACTTTAATTTCTGGTAAGTCTCCCTTGTTTCCAAAAGATCTAGTGATCGACGTGTTTCCTTAACATTTTGTAATGTGTCAGCATGGGTTCTGCTTGTTTCTTCATTCAAGTTGTTTCAAATTATTGCCAATATTTTTGTTTTGTTTTTGTATGATTTTCTGATTGCTGCTATAGAAATAGATAGCTCTCTCATAAATGTAACAAGTCTTGAGAAAACTCATCTCTTTAAGAAGTCATGCCCAAATTTACAAGTTTTTCCCCCCTCACGTAGAGCCAGTGTGCTGTAGTGTTAAGGTGATATGCTAGGATGGTGAAAAACCAAGATCCTGTTCTAGCCTCAGCCATCAAAACCCACTGGGTGACTTTGGGCCAATCGCTCTCTCAGCCCAGCCTACCTCGCAGGGTTGCTATGGGGGTGGTAGCAGAAATAGGTCTTGTACTGTGCTAAGATACAAGCATGTACTAAATACAAGTACTAACATTACTAATACTCTTTTCTTTCTTTCACCCTTTTATGTAGTTTAAAATATATTCCCTAGGCAGGCACCTCCTTAATGTATTGAATGTCGTCCTCTCCGGAAGCCTTTTGGGGTTTTAAAAAATGCTTCTAGTGAATCAGTGATAATGGTCTCCATCAAGTGTTTCATTTTCCAAAGACAGGACCTATAGTATGAGGGCTTTGAAAGATAAAATGATGATAATGGGGAAAATGGTTGGGGAAAAATGGGTTCTAATGCTCTAGGCTTCAACTTGGAGCATAACTGGAGTTGTGTACAAAAAATTATGTACGATTTTTAGGATAATAATGTATTCGATAACTAGTCATTCAAAAATTGTATATTAGACCACAGTTTGAGCATCTTTCAGACAACTACACAATTAATTAAACCTGAAGCCATGCCACTTGCTTCTGACACTGCACAACCTCACTATCTTATTATCCACACAAAAAAGAGCCCCATTCCTACAGACTAGAACAGTGCATTCTTTGAAAATGATTTGGAAGAAGTACTTAAGGCCTTTTGCAATCACCTCTCTGTTGTGTGTTAAAGCACACCATCCTTTTTCCATATAAGCCTGAAAAACCATTTCAGCTCCTTTAAGAATTATGTTATGAGTTGACCCTTACTTGCACAAGGTCCAAAGCACTTACTTTGAACCATTTTTGAAATGTGCAGAACCATAACACATAGCTTGCATTAAAAATTCATGGAAATTATCATTAAAAGATACTCTTCTTAAAATTCGGAAGAAGGATGTCAGGATGAAGAATTACTGTGTCAAAACAAGATACGTTTTATCCACATGTCCAATATATACTGTGCAAAATCATTTTTATCTACATTTCCCATATATATTCTGTACATCTTTTTATTATCCATATTTTTCTTACAAGTTCCATTACTGACACTCTGCCTTTCTCCTATATAATCAGTTAAGAAGCTGTTGCTTCTCAAAATCTTTTTTAAACAAAGAAAAGTTGTACTACAAAACTCTTTCCAGCTCAGCTCCTGAGCGCTGTACTTGGTAAAAACATATCTGAACTTCATTTCTTTAGAAAGATGTGACTTAATTAAGAAAACTATGAATTAGTAAGCATTCAAGAAAAAAATGATAAGCTAACATACCAACTCTGAACTGAAATTTTCTTAGAAATCATATCTATTACTTATTTTCCTATTATAAATACAAAATTGATCACTGCAAAAATGAAGTGAGACTTAAATCCACATATACCCATTAATTTCAGTACATATAATGTGACAGTTGCAGTGTGATTGGAACTTACTTCCAGGAAACTGTTTAGGTTAACAGAATAAGGGAGTATTGTACTTCTTCATGTAATTAATTAATTAATTACAATAACGGCACTTCTAAATTCTTACCACCTTTGAATATCTTTTACAGTTGGTCAAGGAGAAGCTGCAGATGTGATTCTGAAAGAGGGGTCTACCGAAAATATGGAGACCAGCCTACCAGAATTAAGTGACAAATCAAATGAAGATGATGAACAGAAAGACACAGAAGGTGCTGATAAACAGTTGCCCTCAGAAGAAAATGAAGAGCAGCCTGGTGAATCTCCATCAAATGATGTTGGATTTAAAAAAGTTTTTAAATTAGTTGGATTCAAATTTACAGTTAAAAAAGATAAAACAGAGAAAATGGAACCTGTGCAGCTGTTGAATGTAAAAGCAGAAGTCACAGAAGGGTCATCTGATGGTGCTGGAGACTGTAAAGAACTCAAGACAGAGACAGTGGAAGAAGCCACACAAAGTGAAATAACTGACTTTGTGGAGAAGACTGAGGAAGAAACTCAGACTGAGGAGGTGAAAGAAGAAACCTTCTCCGAGGAAGTAACAGAAAGCCCTGTTGAAGCAGAAAGCAAAGAGGCTGAAATTAAAGACAATGGGAATAAGTCTCCAGAGTCTCCAGTAAGCCCATTAACCAGTGAAACTGCATCACCCCTAAGAAAGTTTTTTACTCAGGGTTGGGCTGGGTTTAGAAAAAGGACAAGCTTCAGAAAACCTAAAGAAGAAGAACTTCAAACTGAGAAAGAAAAACAAGAGCAAAAAACAGAAAAGGAAGTGACAACAGAAGGAATAGCTATTAAAGAAGAATTAGAAGAAGAAAAACTCTCACCAGAAAAAGATAGGACAGAAGTTTCTTTAGAAGCCAGTGATGAGAAAATGGAAAGTGAGAAAGAGAAAAAAGAAGAAACAAAAATGGTAGAAGTCTCAACAGAAACCAACCTGAAAGAAGCTGCTACTCCCAGTGAACAACCATCAACAGAAGAAGTAGCTGAAAATATAGATAAAGAAGTTGGTATAAACTTGAAAGGGGAGACTGACCTGGAGTTAGAGGAAAAATTGGAACCAGTGCAAGAGAGTCCTGTAGGCTTAGAGCAAAGTACTGCTGCATCATCTGAAGGAAAAACAGAACTGGGAGCTCCTTTGTTAAATGAAGTATTTGAAGAAAAGATAAGCCAATCTGATTCATTGTCTCCAATCACAATAGAAAAGCCTGAGGAACCTTTTGAAAAAATAGAAGAGGCTCTAAAGGCTCCTCTGGCCACAGAAATTTTTGATGAGAAACCGACAGAGATAAATATTGATGTTAGAACTGTTGTGGCAGAAGAAGAAGTGAAAATAACTAAAAAAGAGCAACTAGTTCTTGAACAATTAGTGAAAACAAATGATGACTTTCAGAAAGAGCAACCCACTGTTGAACAGTTAAAAGTCACAGAAACGGTTCCTGAAATAGCAAAGGAGCACTTCAGGCAAACAGATCCAAGCAATTTTGATGCAGCGACACACAAAGCTCCAGAAGGCATAACAAGTGAGGTAGAACTGGTGTCATCTCAAGAAAAAGCCAAGATGCAAGGCAGCCCTTTAAAAAAGCTTTTCACAGGTACTGGCTTAAAGAAATTGTCGGGAAAGAAACATAAAGGAAAGAAAGAAGAAGCTAGACTAGGGGAAGCAGCAGAACAAATACAGCAGTTGTCTGATTCTGCAGAAAGCCCAGATGACCCAAGGGCAGAAAGCTCTGCTTCTTCCCCTGAAGAAATAACAGAATCTGTAGAAAAGGCCTCAGATGCTGCCCAGATTCCTGAAGCTGAAGAAGGATCTTCTTCAGATGTAGAGAAGAAAAGAGAAAGTGTTACACCTTGGGCATCGTTTAAAAAAATGGTAACTCCTAAGAAACGGGTCAGGAGACTTTCTGAAAGTGACAGAGAAGAAGAACTTGATAAGACAAAGAGTGCTACTTTGTCTTCAACTGAAAGTGCACCTAATGATGAACAGGAAGATATTAAAGACAATGATGAGGAACAAAAAATAGAAAAAAGTGCAGATGAGCCCAAGAGAAAAGTTGATACTTCTGTATCATGGGAAGCTTTAATCTGTGTAGGCTCATCAAAGAAAAGAACTAGAAAATCTTCATCTTCTGATGAAGAAGTAGGACAAAGGCTTGCTCAGGATGGGCAAAAATTAGATGAAGTTGCACCAAATAAAGAAGCAGTACATGACACTATCTTTACTAACTCACATGAAAGTGATCAAGGACAAGGAAATTCTTCACCAGAACAAGTAGGAAGCCCATCTGAAACAGAGGGTATTTCAACATGGGAATCTTTTAAAAGACTAGTAACTCCAAGAAGAAAATCTAAAACAAAGATGGAAGAGAAAAATGATGAACCCACCACAATTCCAAGTTTAGAACATGCTACCTTAGATGGGGATACTGCAAAAGAAGAATCCTGGGTTTCATTTAAAAAATTAATACCTGGTCGTAGGAAGAAAAAGTCTGATGGAATACCAGAACATGCTCCTGTGCAAGAAGCTGGAGAAGAAATGACAGGAACAAATGAGGAGGACTCTGATGTCCCAGCTGTAGTTCCTTTATCAGAGTATGAAGCTGCTGAACAAGAGAAATTTGAAGCTCAAAAAACAGAGCAAGATGATATGGCTAAGAAAATCTCAAGTCAAAATATAGAAGAGTCACAAAGTACATTAATAATTGAGCAGGCCAGTGAAGGATTAGTTCATGCCATTGCTGTCTCAGTGGTAGAAGGTGAGAGAGCAGTTACAAGTATTGAAGAAAGATCACCATCTTGGATATCAGCTGCTGTGACAGAGTCCATTGAACATGTGAACGAAGATGAGAAAAAATCTGAGGAGATTTCTGGAACTGGAATTGTTGAAGAAACAGTAGTGGTTACTAAACTTATACCACATATGAGAAAGAATATTAGTGGTGATACTATAGTCAGTGAGCTGGAGTTAACCTCGGAAGCAGTTACAGCTCTAGAAGAAGCTTCAGGCATTGAAGAAACAACTGAAATATCTTGTGCTGAAGAGACAACTGAAATGGTTTCAGCAGTTTCAAGGCTAACTGAGTCCCCTGATACTACAGAAATAGCTACACCGGTGCAGGAGATAGCAGAAAGTGAGCAAGACCTAGAAGAATTAAATAAAGAAACACAGGAAATGTTGCAAGTAGTTGCTGAAAGAATTAAATTGTCTGATGGAAAGGGGATTAGTGAAAGTCTGACAGAAGTAACAGTTCAGCCATTGTCAGCTGAGAAAATTGGGCATGAAATTTCTGCCATATCTAAAGAAGTGGAATTGCCATTAAATGAGGTTGTTCAAATTAATGAAGTTACACAAAGCTGTGAAGCTCAGATTAAAGTTAAAGAAGATGGTCTGAGGGAGGTGTTAAGAACGAGTAATGGAATGTTAGTAGATGGGAAAGAAAAGTCAAAAGAGATCACTAGCTTGGAGTGGGTTGAAAGTCATCGGCCAAAGACTGAACAAGAATCTGTAAAACAATATGAAGAAATAATTGGAGAACAGACAGTTGAAGAAAAATCTGATGAAGAATTTGTCATTGTCACAGTAACCCCTGAAGAGCAACCAGAAACAGAAGTTAGTGACACCTTTGGAAAGCAACAAATGTTATTAAAAGAAATGGACAGTGAAGAGCACAAGAGTACAGGTACAATAGAATACATCCTAATGAATTTAGAAGAAACTACTCAAAATAAGGTTACAGAATGTGTTCCAGAAGTGGATGAATTAGAACAGGTAACATGTGAAGAGAAGTCTCAGTTACATCAGAAACAGGAAGAATTACAAAACAACTTATATAACTTAGAATCACAGCCCTCAGAAATAATTTTAGTAAAAGTAAATGAGGCTGCTGAGAACGAAGTAAAAGATTTTAATCTTTTAACAGAATCACAGACTAAATTATTTCTTCCTGAGACAGCTACCCAGAACCAGCTCACTGAAGTTCCACCAAGTACTGTTAAAAATGTGGCATTTGGTACAGAAAAGGGAAGTACAGAGGAAACTGCAGTTGAGGCATGCATACAGAATGAAGACTTTTGCACCTCTATAAAAAATGAGGCCCATATACAGAAGGTGGGACCTGAGGTTCAGCTTCAAAAATTGGAGCCCAGGATTTCTGAAATAGATGTGAAAACAGAACCTTTCTTACTGTATGAAGAAACCCAGATTCTTGCAGAGACTATGGAAAAAGAGATGTCCCCTCAAGTGTTGGAAATAGATGTCCACAAGCTAAATGCAAAGGCTGAGGCCCAAGTAATAACTGACCGTGTAGAGGAAACGGAAATAAAGTCCCAGGTACAAAGTGGGGAAGCAGAGGTCCTGGTGGAGAAGGCAGAATTAAAAGTAGACATGGAATTCTCTACAGAGAAAGCAAAAACAGAGTCTCCCACAGAAGAGGTGATTATTGAGGATCACCTAAAAGAGGAAGAAGCACAACTCTCTGCAGAGGAGGCACCTACAAAGTTGGAAAGAGAAATGTGTCAAGAGAAAATCGACATAATGGTAGATGTAGAGAAGATTGAGAAAGTGGAAGTAAGGGTTCCTGAAGAGATGGCAGATGGAACGGCGTTTGTGGAAACTTCCACAGAACAGATAGATGCAAAGTTGGAATCAGGGGCTCCTGTAGAAAAGGCAGATACAAAAGTAGATGAGAAAGCTTCCAAAAAGAAGAGAGATGCACATGTGGAAGCAGATGTCCCTGTGGGGAAGACAATAATAGAGTCCCCACAGGATCAGGCAGATGCAAAATTGAATGGGGAGAGCTTTGAAATGAAGGGGGATATAAAGTCCCATGCAGATAATATGGATGCAGAGATTGCGAAGAATGAGAGTAAAGTACTCAGTTGTCTTCCAGCTGATACAAAGCAGTTAACAGAGGGGACAGCAGCTGAATCCACCACCGAAAAAACAGTAACTGAGCTCTTCACAGAGAAAGTAGTGGCTTCCATTGAGAAGGTAGAAACAAAGGCTGGTATGGAAGTCTTCGCAGAGAAGGTGGATGAAAAAGCAAATGTAGATGTCCCTGCAGAACAGATGGCTACGCAGATCCCCATAGAACAGTCGGATGAAATGATGGTAACGGAAGCCATTGCTAGGGAATTAGAACCGAAGGAGACTTTGCAAAATGTGATGAGCGAGATCAGGATTCAGTCTGAGGTGGAAGATTTTAGGGATTGCTTATCTAAAATTTGTGATGCTGTTGTTTCCAATGAGCCTTCAAGGAGGGAAGAAAAAGATGCTTTTTCTGCTGTAGAAAAACCAACGGCAGAGGCTGCACTTGAAAAACCTGAAAAGGAGCTACTTCACATTTCAGCACCTGCACAGACTGCCATGGATGAAATACAGAAATATGTCAGAGATCCCAATCTTACTTCTGCATTACAATGTACAGAAAGAATTTCAGCAAAAGCCTCAGAAATTGAAGAACTAAAAGCTGCCACGCTTGAGGAATCAGAATGTACTGAGGAAAGTGTGATTGAGAGCCCCGTACAAAAGGAATTAATGGTACTTCCTTCAGTGACTGAGGCCATAGACACTGGTGTGCCTGAAGGCCTTATGCAGAATGAAAAGGAAGATACACTCATTCATTTGGAACCACAATACAGTGAGACTAAGGGAGCTGCGGAGACTCCAGAAAATGAGGAAGCTTTGAATTCTGTTAAAATTGAGTTGGGAAATGGCAAGCTACCAACTGGAGGAGAATCTGCAGGAACAGTAGAAGGGGATCTCCTCATCTCAGACTCTAGATTTATAGAAAGTGTTGTCTCAAATGCTATTTTGGAAACGAAAAGAGTGAGGGTGCTGACAGACTTAAAATCAGAAGTCCAAGAGGCAGGTATGAGTGAGATCTCTGTAAAGACTGAAACATATCCTGAGGAATTGCCTGTGGAAACAGTGCAGTCACCTTCAGAGTCTAAAGCAGCTTCAGAAAGCTGCCAGGGAACACTACAATCATCAGGGAAGGTTCAAATAACGGAAATAGACAAAGCAGTACAAAAACCTGAACTTGCTGCAGGCGGTGCACTTTATGCAGCTCCTATACAAGAGCCTTTCACTGAGCAACAGGAGGATGCTGGCACTGATATTCATGATTTGCAAAGTTATATATCTTCTGTAACCATAACAGCTGCAGCAGTAGAAGAGCGCGTCCTTGCAGAACATGTCACACTTACAGAAACATCAACTGAAACCTTTCAGACTTTACTAGAAGAGCCAAAAGAGCCAGCGTCCAAAACAATAGAGTTTAGAAGCTTTGCTCATTCAGAATCTGGAACTCTGTATCCTGATCCTGATGCAGTGGCATTTTCAGAGAAAATAGATTCAGTGATAGAAGAATCAGTTTTATCAGCAGTGAGATGCACCAAAGAGGGCTTACTCCAGAAGTGTGTATTTGATTCTACTCCGGAAATGGAACTCCTGAAATCTTTATCTATTGAAGAAAGTGAGCAAAAGGTGATGACTCCAGAAAGAAGCCCCTCTACTGAATTTCCAAAAGATGTTCAGTTTGTAACAATAGAGTCTCAGAGTTCAAAAATTGTGCAGAAAATAATCCAAAATGCAGTTGATAAATTGGAGCAAACAGAAGAGGCCATTTCTCCTTTAAAGCAGAAGAGTGAACCATGTCTAGTGGATGTAAATGAATCTGGAATTCAGAGAGATGTACAAGTTGGTCATCAGATTTCTATGGCAGAAGAGAAAAATCATGAAATTCAGCCAACATCTGTAATTGCAGAGAAAAAAGAAGCCATCAGAGTACCAAAAGAAATGCCTTTAAGTTTTAATGAAACTGAAAATGGAGAAAATTGGAGCTCCGGAAAGACAGATGCTGATCTTGAAACTGTGAAAGAGATTGTAAATGAAACAGAAAGGAAGAATGGTGACTCAAAGTCTCAATTAGAAGTGGATACAGCTGTTTCAACAGAGACTCAAAAAAACATGCTAGGAAGTATTCTCTCAGGAGGTTCACCAGAAGAATCTCTTGAAATAGAACAATCAACAGTAAAGGATTTAGAAGTTGCGCTAATAGTTGAAAACCAAGAAAAGTTAATACCACATCAGACTCACAGGAAGAGAAAAGAAGATTGCAGCCAGTCAACAGAATTTCCTGAGATGCAGAAAGAAGATTTCACATCTTGTGAAAGTCCACAGCTTCAGACAAAACTTAGAGAATCCTGAGGTTTCATGTAAGTGTTATACTGTGAAGGAAATAATTCATCTGCAGTAGTTTAAATAAATAATTAGTTCTTTTCAGATTTCATCAACAAGATAAAATGCAATATATTTATATACTTCTGGTTTTCAAAACAATGCATAATAGCTAAGTAATACATACTAAAAAATTAACTGATCTGAAATGGGGAAAAGGTAAATGGCTAAGATAGTATTCTGGATATCTGCTTGAGGGGCTTATCCTAATTCCAGTAAACAGGATTTTCCACAGAGCTTATTGAGGAGGCAAACTTCAGCACAGCTTTTCCCAACTTGCTGTCTCCCAAATGTGTTGTGCTGCCATCTCTCCATATTCCTTAATACTATAACCAAAGGCCATCCAGGCTAAGAATTTGGGAACTTGTAACCCAACAAAATGGGACAGTGCAGGCTGGAAGAAAGTTGCTGTAGTTTATGCCCATTTGCTTGTAGAACTACTATTTTACCTTCCTTTTCAAAAGATATTTATGGCATGCTTTTTTGAGGGTGATTATGCCTTACTATATTTGGGTGTTTATTCACTTACTTTTGTTACTTGATTTCAACATCTCTATTTTATCTTTCTAGTGAATGTTTTCTTTACAGCAGCCATGTGAAATTGTGATGTTTCTACAGTTATTTCATTGCTCAGTAAGGATTCCTGCTATCTGCTCTATAACTTTGGAGAAGACATAGCCATGCAGAAGACTATGCCATATGGCAGCCTTCTAGAGAAATGAACTTCAGTTATCCAAACATCTAGCTAGTTTAATTACGCTGACTGAGAATCATCAGGCACAACAATTTTCACACACGTTGGACTTCCCTTACATCAATTTATACCATTTGTTTCACTTTAGCTGTTTGACATAGCACTACTACTCCCATGCAAATCTCTAAAATACTCATTCCAGTATCCTCTCACTTCAGTTTCATTCCAAATTATTAGTTTTATTTTAAATTTCATTCACTCTGCTGGAAGCTCATTTTCAAAGCAACTTTTTATTTTTAAAATTGCTCTGCATTTTCCCTGCCTTTTAAGATCTTAACTATTCCTGGCTTACTTCGACAACGTTCTTTGCAACTATTTTTTTCTATGCATACATTAAGAGATTTTTCTCATTCACATCCTCTTTCACTTTATCATTCCACCAAACATCCTTTTAAATATTTCCCACTAACGTAACTACATACATGTAATTCTTTTCATACTGTTCCATGCAGCTTCCACATCCTGTTTCTTTCCATCCAATTTTAATTAAATCTGCAGGAAGATTAATATATCATCTACCTTTTTGCCCAGTACCTTCTCTTTTTACTGCTGCTGTTCTGGTTTCTCATAGGATTTTTTTTACCTTTTTCTTCCATTTTCCCCAGGATCCTGGTAACATATTCAAAATTTCTCATCACCCTTATATTCTTTGCTAATTCTCTCAATCATTTATTTATTCTTGGATCTCCAGGTGGCTCAATAACTTTTTCTGTACTGCCATGCCTTATTCTCATCCATCCATTGATGTCACCTCACATTCATAATGTTGTACTATATTTCCCCAAACTCAGTCCTTTTTTTTTCATTATGCACATAATCCTCACTTAACAACTGTTCAAAGTTACAATAAGCTTGGAAAGGGCACTTTATGGCTTGTGAAGCACTTCCGGCCATTCTTCTTTACAATTGGTTGCCAAGCACCTTGTGATCATATGATTGCCGTTTCCAATCTTCTCTGCCAGCTTCCCCAGAAAGTCAGTGGGGAAGCTGGCAGGGAAGGTTGCAAACGGAGGGGAGGGGAAACCCTTCGGCAGGCTGAAGGAATGGAGCTCAAATTCTGCTTTGTTCCAGCAGCCCCACGAAGGATTTCCCCTCTATGCATGGAGGGGAGGGAAGCCCTTCGGCAGGCAGCTCGGGCAGCTCTTTTGCTCTATCTGCTTAACGACCTGGGAGATAGCTTAATGACCACAACTGGGAGTGCTGGGATTGCGGTCATTGAGCGAAGCAGTCACGTGGGCATCTTGCTTAATGACCAATTCACTCAACAACTGAGATCTGTTCCCAATTGTGGTTGTTAGTCAAGGACTACCTGTAATACAATTATCACCAGTCTGTGAACTCCTGCTTTTGTACATAAAACAATCTTGGTGATAATCTGTTCATACTTTTTACCTACATTTCATTCCAAGTTGCTATCTTCCATATGGTATGTTTATCATCAGATGGGCTCATAGATACCGACCACCATCACCTAACATAGTTTTGGCCACTGGAGACTTTCACATAACACTTTTTTTTAGATTTTAGTAAGATAGAGAATGTGTGGACTAGGTTACCAGCCTTAGTGGCAACAGTGCCAATTACAGCATTCTCTTCAGGCATGTGAAATTAAGCACGCATCCTGTAATAAGAGTGCTTGAAACAGAAACACAGGCTATATTAATTGCTCCCATCTAACCGTAGAAGAGGAGCAGGGGGAAGGGAATAGTTGAGAAGCAGTCCGATACACTTTTCATTTACAAACAACGGCTTGTCTCCTTGCTGAAAGACATGCTGCAAGCACTTTTTAAAAAAATCTGTATTAGTCTTTTAGAATTGTGAGCTTTTAGGCTATTCCTTTATTATTATTGTAATTGCTGTTATTACTTAGGGTTATTAGCCACTTCAGTCCCAACCAACTCCAAGGGATATATTCTCCATATTTGTATTAAAGATTAGAACAATCCATAACACAATATTTATAATCATTTACCCTGCTGCACTGAGCAAATGCTGTCTCAGAACAAACAATCACAGCTTACAGTGGGGCATTTCCACTTTCTCCCCAAAGGCTAAATAGAAGGGGGATGATGACAGAGAAGGCCCACTTTCAAGGACCCTGGTGGTAACACTTTCTCAGAGTAGAGACCTGAAGAGAGCCCTCCCTCTCCAAGCCATGTAAGGCTTTAAAGTTGACAACCAGCACCCTCAACTGCATCCAGAAGACCACAGGCAAACAGTGAAGCTTTCTAAGTATTGGTGTTACATGGACAAAATGGGGAATGACCTCAGTTACCTTCATATAGTCATATGTAAGTTGCCTGTCCCCTGTCTGGCTAAGACTTACATCTCCAACTTATGTATATCTGGCAGGTTTGAATAATACTGCTAGATAGTAACTGGCAAAAGTGGAACTAATAATACCTTATCTTGAGATAACACCCGAACTGATTATAGAACAGTATACTATGATTTTCTGGTGATGTAAATTACTAGTTAAGATGCTCTGATTGTAAGGCATTCTTGATTTTTCTGTTCCAACAGTTCTGTTGACAGCTGCTTCTTACATTTGGAGGGACCAGTACCTGAAGAAGGTAACACAAGAGGATGGATTCTGCTTAAACAGGCTGAAGACCAATGATTTTGCAGTGAGAACACATCCACGCTTTCAGATGTTTTTCCGAGGACAATCCTGAGCCACCATCAGGAGCTTGAGCCACCTCCTTTAGTTTTGATTGTGAACACTTTCTTTTACAATATTCTTTTACCTTTATTTTTGTTGTTGATAACATAGATTGGGGTGGGATAGGGGATGGGGGCAAGAAGTATTTTTGTTGAAATGATGTCAGTCTCTTAATCTGGAAAGGAAGTTGGCATCTTCTGAGATTCCCTTTCTACCAATGCTTCCCAAACTGGATTGCAATTCTTTGTGTATTTATGTGTATATCTTCAAGCAAAGTCTGATTTAATGTATATTTCCTCTTCTTTATATGTGAAAAAAAATGAAAGAAAATGATCTCAATTGTTTGGACCAGGAGCTATTACAAATGACCCATCACTGACCATAGATGGCTCCCAACAACTTGACAGTGGTTTCCCATTTGCTTGGAGGAGTGTGAGAATGACTGTTTTGATATATTTGATGTTGCTTTCATAAAGGTCATTGCCAAACAATACAATTTATCTTGCTCTGTTAGTAAATTGTAAATCTAATTCATACTTCATGATGTTTCTAAATATGATGCTCCTTGTGTTATGTATGTTGCAAACATTTTGGCTACACTTGAATGCAGAATTAAGCAGGCTTTAAAAAGGAAAATGAATTGGATCCATCATAATTCTGCTGTTGGAAAGTTTGGAAATCATCTGAGTTGATTCTTCCCTCTCTGTACTGTTCCTTATATTTGTTTCCCAGAGGATTGGGATAACTTGTCAGAGTAATGGTGGCCTTGGTACTGAAAATTGCAGGAGAAGGGAAATCTCTTTCTCCATATAGTACCAGCAAAAGTGTTTTGAGCAGAACTTTGCTCAGGGAATGTCCGCAATAGCAGAAAAGAAGCTAGATCCCATCCATTGTTCTTAACCTTGCCTAGGTTGGCAGTGGATTGTGACTTTCAAGTTGGAGTGCAGTTTTATTTTTGCTAGAATCACTTGAGAGGAAGGTTAATCTTTAAAACTCAAAGAAATAAGTTACAACTTGAAATTGTGCATCTTGAAGTATGAATCAGTTTTTTAAAAATCTGATATCACAACTGCAAGCATTTTTTCCAGTTTTTAGCCCATCAAGAGAAACAATCGTCAATTAAAAAAATACTTGTTTTTGCAGCAAGCCCATGTCGTAACATGAAAAGAAAGAAATACACGAGAGATTATGTCTTCTCTATAGTTGTGTCCCCAGTTAGGAAATGTGTTTCATTTTGCTTATATACACTTAGTACACTGTGATTTCTGAAAAGCGATTTAAATAAAGACTTGGCTTACATTTAGGTTTCCACTCATATTCAGAATAAATGCATTACAAGAAAATTTAGGAAGCCTGGAGTAGATACACTCAATTTGTTCAATGCAGTTAATAGTACAAGATCATAATAAGTTGTCCATACAAAATGGGCAGGCTTCAATTCCTAAATAACTGAATAAGAATTAAAACACTCAACTTATTCAAGGTTTGATCTTCTAGTCACTAAGCTTGTCTAGCCAGTCAAATTAAATTGTATTTTGTAGTCTTCACATCTATCCAGCTGAGCTTTTACGAAGGCCCAGCAGGTTCATTGTATTATAATTTATTTGAAAATGAACCAAGCGAGCCAAATAAATACATACGTGTAAGAGCTGCACAATGAGTAATAAAATGGAAAGATCATTGATGTGACTGCACCATCTAGTGGTTGCTATATACATTTTATAGCTTTTGGCTAATGTACAACTTTTATTCAACCTAAAATATTGAATGGCAACTGTTTCTTAAAATTAATCCTACATTATATCAGGAATAGCTTGGCTATAAAAGGCAACTATGAAATGATAATATGCAATCCTAGGCATGCATTGTGACATTGCAGTGGGCTGATTTGTGCAAGTTAAAAGTGAAAGATGTTATGCCTTCTTTTTAAAAAAAAAGAAAAAAGAAAAAGCCACTTAAAGTATGGTGACTATAGTATCTTAGAATTTTTTTTAAAAAGGAGCATACTGGATCAGTCCATGTCAGGATGCAACCAATTTCTTTTTAAATTATAAATGGCTGTTTCTTTCAGCATATATTTAGCTCAGCCTTTCTGTTTCAGTGAGTATCTTCACTGATACAGGGCCCAGTGGAATCCAGGGGCCCAAAGAGCAGTCAGTCATCTTGGTGTAATGAAATCCTTTGCACCTTTTTTGAGTTCTAAATTTATCAGTGAGGGAAGAACCAAGGCATAGTAACTTCATTTGCTGGCCCCATCTCCTCATCAGAAGCTATTAAGTGGTGCCAAAGGCAAGAAGAGGCCGTATCGGCAGTGAGTGGTTTCTCCCTGGCCAGAACGGCCTTCATAGCCTGAACCTGCCAAATAGTATCCCTCTGGAAGTTCAATTTGATCTCTTTCTTCCTGCATCTCTGTTGGAGTAATGGAAAAGTCTGGTCTTTTCTCCATCATGCTGGCCTCGTCAAAATGTTTAAAAATTTGATAGTCTGTTCAAGTATCTTCCAACAAAAAGTAACTTCTTCATCCCACCATGTGTACACTTTTCTTCTCAAATCTAAAAAATGAAAGCGTGCATATGCTGCTAGTATCAGATGTTTAGGTAACGTGCTCTTCCTTTCTGAGACATGACAGAGGAGCATAATGAAACAACCTCTTTGCTCCAGTTGAGTGATATTTCATGAAGTTTATTTTATCTTTCAAAACCAATGAATAAGTCAGCCTATAGCCTCTGTAGAGCATTTTTCCCTGAAAGTTGATGGTATGTATAGACAAATGTATCTCCTTCTGGACTTCTGCCTTGTCTTTACACAGTTCCTTAATGTGATAGAATAAGTGAGAAAGTTTAATTTGGTCTAAGATGGAAACAAGTAGGAGCTTGTTGCTGGATCAATTAGATATTCTATTCATGTGCCTATAAGATGTAAAAAAAAAGTGTAAAGTGTTCAATAATGGGTGTCCCCAAATTACTTGGAGTGTTCTTTTTTATAACATCATCTTCCCCACCTTGAGCATGAATTACAAATTTTGTTCTGGGTGCAAGGTGTTAGATTTCTCACTTTCATTAGTTCTTTATATAGATTATTCACATGAAGAAAACATCACCTGAGTAATAGGTACTCCTAATTCTAATTAGTTCTCAGATATGCTATCTACAGATTTCCATGCACGTGTATGGCCAGCTGCAGGGGAAGAGCCTGTCTAAGCAAGCTTTTACACAACTTGGACATCAGCATGATCAGTTGTCCTGATTGTGCAAATACCTATATACAAGTAACTTGCTATCTAGCTTTTACTCTTCAGGCAAACATGTGGATGTTTCTTGGGGAGAAAGGGTCCTCCAAAAGAAGAGGCAGAGCCAGGAGTATGACTCAGCTGCCATTATTGCTGTGATGTGTATCTTTTTCAATAGATCTGCTGAAATTATAAGCCCTGATTTAACCCTCCCTCCCCCATTTCCGGAATTCACTCTTGCCTGACAAACTTACTTTATGTGATCCATTTGATTAGGAAGGAAGGTTTCTTATGTACAACCAGCCTCAAAATGAGATTTTTTTAGTGCTGCTTTAGTTTTATAGCACAGTTTTAACAGCTAATGGGAAACCAGTTACTTATACAAACTATAATCTGTGTATGGAAAGCCATATTGCAATAGCCGCAACAAGTGAAATAATAATACAAAACAATGGTGGCATGATTTATGTAATCCTGGATTTTATCTTTATACCTGCCTTTATAGCTCTAAGGTTGTTAATAACTATGTAAAGTTAAACCTCATTTAAATAAAATCTGGTAATCACAATGAAAATGGTCACTGACCTGAAGTTGAGGAACAAGTGCTTAATTTGGGGACTTTTTTTTTAAAGATACTGATCTATGGCCTTTCTAAGTAATGCCAAGAACATAAATCATATAAGCAGTCATTCTTCTTGTAACTGATGTTCTCAAAACAAAAACCAAGGCACCAAAAGAATTTTGTCATGGTGCAGGGAGCATGTCTCCATACACAGATACCGCTTTGTTACAGTGTATTGCTTTGGCCTCAAAAATACTCAGACAATGCTGCAAATTTTAGCTTGTGCTACAACTCCAAGCTTTTGCAGTTTCTTCTAATCCGTTGTATTGGATTAATTATATTTTGATTTTCTATGTTGTTTTTAAGGTAGATTTTCATGGACTAAATAAAATGCAAATAATTCATTCTTGTGCTGTGATTTCTTGGGTGTGTAATCCCTGTGTAATTGTAGTATTGGGATCTATGCTTGAGCAGAATGATTTTGGATGTCCCTAAAGCTTTGTTCAGGGAACGGTGTTTTTTTAAAAAGGGGGGTGACCATAAAATCACACCATTATTCATGACAACATACACCAGTTGGGTTAAGTACATTAACAGCCTAGCAAGGACATCCGGAGAACTATTTAAAGTTATACCTACAGTTCTGAAACTCCATGGTAAATGGCAGATTGAGATGTTACTCAGGCTGTTTCAATTTGATGGCAGTAGCAGATTTTTAGTATGTCTTTCCCTCTGCAGTCCTGGATAGAATCATTTTGAAGTAGATGCTATACGAATTAAGGAACTTTTAAGTATGCACTTTTAGAATCAAGAGATTACCTATTCAGAATAGGTAATAATTGCAATCTTTGATCCCACCAGCCAAATAAATTGATGCTGCTTTCTTTGTAAAGTAAGCTCTTGCCAGTAGCAACATACATAAAGCCCAGTGTGATTTCCAGTGTAATGATTCTGTGTTTTAGTGGTGTTACAAAACGTTATTACATACTAAGTATTTTGGCTAATTTTTGAAGAACAGAAAGGAAACTGATCATACAGTAATTAATAGCTATTGTTGTGGAACAAGTAACACTAAAGTGATGAAATTTTTTTGGCATAAATACTCCAAGTTTAATGATCATATGGATGTGTCTATGTAGTTTTCTTGGCAGCAGTGTGGCTAAAATTTCCTAGTAGTTTCCTATCCATGTTATAACTAGGTTTGAGCCTTAGCTTCTAAGAAGCATTTATTTTATCTCCTTTACTCTTTAATTTTCTGGCATTGGAGCTGAAAATATATTTTGCAATGGTGCAACAGCCATAATTATTCTTCCACATTTATTAGTGAGTGCAGCAGCTTGGCTTTTTATGTGAAAATAAGGGGTAATACTGTTTTACATCATTATTTTTGTAAGATCTGATAGGTTTGGGAACATACTGGATATGGAGAGAGAACAATTTTTCCATTTATTTCTCTTTTCCTGCCCACACATAGAATTAACAGAATTAAACTTGCTGTTTAATTTCTTCAGTCCCTAACAAGCATAGGACAGTATACCAAAAGGTTTGCCTTCTATCTACCACTTGGTCTGTACATCAGCCTTTCTCAGAGCTATGCTGGAACAGTTGACATAATTACCAGCCAGCATGGGGAAAATTGTTCTCAGCTAAAATACAGCTATTGTATCACTGATGCGATCTTGTGGGCCCACTGGGAATTCCACCCTTGTCACGTATCTGTATAACCTGGAAGATGATCCTGTGTGGCCTTCCATATGATGATGTACTTCAGTTCCAATTAGCTCTAACCAGTATGAATAAGCTGAAGATAATGGGAGCGGCTGACCCACAGTACGTGGAGTGCTGTGTGTTGCTTATCCTCAGCCTGTGCAGATGGCGATTTGATGGGGGTGAGGGGAAGTGGAACATTCCCATTTATCTAGGAAGCAAGCGGAACCCTAACTGCATGGCCATTTCCATGCAGCCTCCTGAATCCTCTGCTTAAAATATGAACCTGAAGACTTCTCTTCTACATTTCTGAACTGTAACTTCACTTGATAGCTATTTAAGAAATTTATCACATACTTTCCTATTGCCCAATCTTACTGCCTTATGGTAGGACAGCTACATTTCACATGCCCATTATTGAGTTTCCAAATGAATTGCAGAAATACAGGTTGAAGATGGGTCACAAGAATCCAAGGACAACCATGTGTTGTTATACACCTAATTGTGTAGTGCTCCTGAGCTGCACAGGGTTTGCTTCTCCGGCACCGATTGCTACTCCTGCTTCAGCACAGAATTAGCTACCAGTATCAGTGCAAGTGACCTCTTTTTGTCATGTTGGAAGCTGTGAGTTCAAAGGTCTGCACCATTTGTGCAGTGATGGAACATGATAAATCACTTTTGACTTGACAAAAATCAAAATTAATTTTATACCATTTTTATTCTGTGAAATAAAGTATAAAAACTTACAAACTGGAGAACATAGCTAGACACAAAATAGGATGATACTTAAACAAAACATGTATACAAGAGCAGAGCAGTATCTGCTCCCCTTTCTCCCCCATCAAAATACTCGCCCGCATTTCTGGTGGGATTTTATAAAACACTTGTGTCAATTTAGGTTTTTTAGGCTACTGGAGAATATCCATATATTTATATATTAAAGATAAAAATCAACAACTTGATTTTGAATTGGCGGATAGACTGTCCATAGCAAAGCAACTGTACAATGTGTCCCCTTTATTTGTTGCATACTTTGCCAGACTGGAACCTAAGAAAATGTAATATAAAGAACAGAGAAGTTGCTACTCCAAGTTCCACTGTTACCTGACAACCAACCATGATATAATTTTATCATTCTTCTATTTTGCTGTTATAAAAGATGCCAGTAATTAGATATCATTAAGATCAGATTCCCTTTCTCTTCATTTTCACATATTAATCAGGTAAATTCAGATGACTGCTTTGATTTTCCTTTTTTCTGCATCTCAAAACAGGCTGAAAACTGTTACTCCCACAGGGAGTTAGGTACAAGGACTACTATGTACAGTTCTTCTAATTGATTTCTTTCAGGTTTTGAATGATAATACACTTCAACATTATTCTTTTCCATTCAAAGAGACATAAACATTCATATGGCCTGGTGAAATTTAAATATGCTTCTAAAAAGAGTATTTTTCTCTGATGTTAAAAACTGTTCAGTTGTTCAAAAGCAGTAGTCAATTTCTTTGAAAAGGGTGCATGCATACATTTGCCTGAAGTACATACACTTGTGCACGCACACAGGCACAGGCACACACATTATGCATAAAAAACGATTGCCATCACATTATTACTGCTATTTTAGTAAAATCTGATCCTAAGCACATTTTGCTTGGAAGTTTGAGCCCTATGGATGGGATTTACCGCCAGCTCAAGTGTGCTTGGGGTCATAATCTTAGTCATACACTTTGTGAATGGTATCAATGGACTGATCTGGAAATAAACATTTGTCAAAAATTGTGTAGATTAAAAAAATGGATCCTTGCTTCCATTAAAGGAATTTCTGAGCATTTGTAAAATGACTAATAGGCTTAACTATAGGCATTTAACTTAGGGAATTCCATTTCCCTAACTAGTCTTCCTCTAACAAGTAATTGGTTGTGAGAATAAACAATTGTAACTCAACCAACATACAGTTTACTTTTTCTCACCTCACTTCTCAGTGCATTCAAGCATATAATTAAACAGTCTTTCAAATTGTTTACAGTCCTTTTACTGAACCATTTTATCACCGTAGCATAGTTAACAGGATCTGGTAGAGATCCATAAAGAATTACCCTTTCTTATTATTAAAATCAATAGTTACAATTTGATATAATACCCTTTATTAATGTTAGGCTTTTACTGGGAAAAGGGACAGAGTCAGACTTCCTTTCATGTCAGTGTAGTTATGGTGGGGGGAAGGGGGAGGAAGATAAGTTTAATAAAAAAATACGAATAAAACAAACGTAACCTTTTCTTTAAAAAAACGAGTTTCACAGTCAGTCTAACAATACTGCTTCCTGTTCTTTTTTGATAGAGTCTAAAACTGAATGATCGCTTTCTGTGGTTTCGGCATCTCCCCCGCTTAGCAGAATGGACCTCTCCTCTTCTAAAGTGAAGACAGAGTTCTGACTTTGGCAAGAATGTTTGACAACTTCGTTAGGTGTGGAGAATGTCTTGTCACACAAGTTGCACTTATAGGGTTTGTTGGTCTGCACTAACATGTTGTCCATTTGGTTGCCTTCCTCAAAGGTACAGAGCTCCAGAGTCTGCTTGTCCACCATAGTGTAGGTGTCCATGCTTTGGTTGAGACATACATGTCTAGCAGCTTGATTGGCCCGGCAGAAACTTTTGTCACAAGTACTGCACTTGAAAGGCTTGCCAGTATGTATGTACATGTGCTCTCTCCAGTGGCTTTTCTGAATGAATTTGCGTCCACAAATGGAACATTCATACTTCCGCCTTTTCACTTCTCTCTCTTGATCTGCCTGCTCCAAGTTGTCAATGTCAGCAATATCCGAGGGTGGGGGGGTTTCTGCTTGCTGCTGCCCATCAATTATTGGTGAATCTGAGATCTGCTGCAGCTCACTGTCACTGATCATTCCAGCTTCAGGCACTTCCATAGCATCTTTTTCGGGAGCATTATTACAAAGAGACAAGGGAATGCTGCTTTCTCCATGCTGGTTGGATGCAAAGGGCACTCCTGTGTGAATCTGGAGATGCTCACGTAAGCTACTTCGCAAATTGAAACGTCGACCACAAAGGTGGCAGGCATAATATTTGGGAAAACTTCCATTCTTTTTCATAATGCTTGGCTTGACATGTGCTACTGTGAGACAGACAGGTTGGTCATCTGATTCCATGTTAGTTTCATCTCCCGGTGAAGGATGAGAAGCAGCTGACATTAACTCAGGAGACAGTGAAGACTGCAGTGGGTCAGAGGGAGCCATATTTGTTGGGGGCACTTGAGGCAAACTTGGCGGTGGTATCTGGGATAGTTGGGAGGCTTCGTGCACTTGTTCTTGGTTCACTCTTGAGAGCTGGGGCCGTGCTTCTTGCAAAGGCTTGTCAGGTGCTGTCACTGCCTTTGGGGGATTTCTTGCTTGGTGATCTGCAATTTGAATTCCGTACAACGATGATGCCAATGGGAAAACTTGCTCTGGGTGTGCAAAGTTTCCTTGGCTGGCAAGACTAGCCTCCTGAATCAGCGGGTATGCGTGCAAGAATTTTATCCCTTGCTCAAGTCGAACAGGATCTATGAGCTGAGGAGCCATCTTTCCAGTGTACATCAAATGCAAGAGGTAACTGAAAATATCTGGCTGTATGTCAGCTGCCTTCAAACGGACACATTCACTGCAAAAAAGATGTTAAAGTATTATTGAAGAAAAAGGGGAGAAAACTTCTAAAGGTGTAGCATAGTATTTATTCAAGGCAGCAATACTGTAAGTGTTATTCCCTGTACCCCAGGACTGAGCCGGCTTTGAGGCCCAGAAACCACCAGCTTTCCTCCACTTTACATGTGTATATTCAGAATAGTTCCCTCCTTCTGCATATTGCTCACTGTCACTGTCCTAAGAGCCAGGAACCATGCTGAGACAAGGAATAGGTCTCTAGTACTTTATTACTGCTACATTAGACAGAAAATCCTAACAAACTGAAGAAGCATGGGAAAAACCCAGACAGATAAACCCCAAAGGTTAAGGCGGGTCTGATCTGTGTCTCTTTGAATGGCTGCTTAACTCCTCAGTACTATGCATGCGTTTTCCCCCCTGGATAGAGGCCCCCTACTGCTCGCCATCAGTACTCATGACAGTCACTACATTTCTGCAGAGTCTGGGAGCTGCCTCCAGGTCTTCCAACAGAGCAGCTTTTCTCAACCTTTTGACCCTGGAGGAATCCTTGAAATATTTTTCAGGCCTCGGGGAACCCCTGCACGTTCAGGCTCAAATACAGGCCAGAAGTTACAAAATTATACTTGTTTTATGTGTAGGCCTGTGTCTATGCATTATCAATGTTCTTAATCAGAAAATAAAGAATGAAACTTACTTCTTTAATGTGAAGTTACCCAAATTTGAAATTTTTAAATAAATCGTGATCTTCCAGGGAACCCCTAGTGACCTCTTGTGGAACCCTAGGGTGCCACGGAAACCTGGTTGAGAAACTGCAACAGAGGGTCACAAACACTCTGTGGGCCATCCATCCCTTTAATACATCCTGATAAGGAAGTAAGTCTCACTGACCTCAATAGAGTTTTCTTCTGAGTAATTAGGTATAGGACGGTGCTACAATTTTTAAGGTAATCACTTAAAGAATATTGTGTATTTATTGCAATACTTGTTCAAAATACAACTGAGAGTTGCTTTTGCTATCCCTTCAGATCTCAGTGTGAAGAAATAAAAGACAATTTGTACTATGCCAGTTTTAGAGAAATAACACTATCAACACACCTGATTAAAACAAAAGTTATTTGCTTCAGGATGTACAACTGAAAACAGTAGCTTATAGTACCACACTTAAGCGTCAAAAATGAAATACAAAACTTCCTATATTTAGACAATTGGGATTTATTTGCCACTTATTTGATCCCTGAGGAATCAGCTGAGTTGTTCCATTCTCACAGATACATAATTTATTTAATAATGAGGATCTGGGTCTTCTCAGCCAACTCTCCAACAAGTTCTTAAATATATTTTTAATCAAGAACTTCTTATTTACCATCTATGCCTCGGAATATATTACTTATTTAAGAATATTGTTTTATTTTTTTAAATTAGTATTTATTCTTGTTTTATTGTAAACTGCGCAGAGTCACTTTGAGTGAGATGGGCGGTGACTAAATTTCAAATATAAATAAATAAAATATTTAACAGCAGACCTTATGCATCTGAGAGATACACAATTTGTTTGAATGGCATATAGAAGTATGTTAAGAGTGTATCTTTATAAATCAAATGTTAATGACTTCTCGAAGAATTCAATACTTTCAGGAATAAACAAAGGAAATGGAACACAGTTCTTGACTCTTAATCTACTAATAGTAAAGACTGGAGATGAAGAATACTGATGCACAGGGTAACAAAATGTACCATATACATCTGTTCAGCTTGTCACAAATATTTGTAATCTCAACTTATTTTTTTTCACACCCCATACTTTTATTCAATTCAGACAATGATTACTTCTTAAAGTGACTCATAACAATTAAAAACAGAAACAGGCCAACCCTCAGGTTTACTATCTGAAAAGGCAAGGTGTACAAGAGAAAGGGATCAGAAATACAGATGGCAAACAGTTCTTCAAGCCCATTCTGACATCTGTATTTAGTTCAGGCCAGGCGGATCTCTCCTTACTGGTTATCTTCTTTGAATAGCAATTGGTAGCCCTAACTTCCCTTGGCTGATAGATGATTCCACAATGTGTTGTCTTTGAACGCTCACTGGAAAGGACAAAGGACACTAGAAAGGACAAAGAAAGCTCTATAGCTTCTCCTATGGCCAATGTAAAGAGTAAGCTGGGTTCTTCCTGGGAGTGGGATGGGTGAGTAGGGACTGCCCCGTATTAACCCTTGCTTCCCTGGCCAGTAATGAGATTGTAATTTATCCTGAAAGAAACATCTTCAGGATTACAGTGGCTGAGCCTGGGTCATAAACCAGGTACCAATGATATAATTTAAGCAAGGCTTAAATTATAATTGCCTTAAATGATCTGCAGACTGAACTATATGTTACTTATTAAGGTAAAGTAACTCTATATTAACTTAATGTTTGGCATATCTTCAGACTGCTTTAGTTCAACTAACTGAAATTTTTACAGTGATTTTTAATATATATATAGTACCTGCTTTGATGAACAAACAACATCTTGAAGTAGTTAGAAAAAGAGGCAAGGACAGATTTGTGTGCCTTAAAGTACACATCACCAATAGCAACTGTGCAGTCACACAGGAAACCAAACTCTCTCTGAGCATTAAGTTGCTGTAGAAGAATAAGTCCATGGTTGGCCAAATCCATCTTTTAAAATCTGTAAAGTAGATAAAGTTCATGAAAACAAGTTTCCTTAAAGTTTCTGTCATATGCCCAAAGAACCTGAAACTTGGATGGGTGCATTTCAGAGGTGCTAAAACCATTTATCTATTTATTTTTATAGCCACCTATTTTGCAAATGTGACTCAGACCAACGAACATACAAGTAGTCCTCACTTAATGACTCTAATTGGGGCCGGAATTTCAGTCCTAAGCGAAACAGTCATTAGGTAAAATATCATGTGACTGCACTGCTTAGTGACGACAGGGCGTGCCACGGCTGGGTGCGCCTTGTCAGCTGGAGGAAGAAGAGGCAAAGAACAGCTAGCGGTGGTGGGGGTGGCAGGGGTAGGTGGCTGTGGTAGAGTGCATGGCTGCCAAAAGGGCAGAAATGGTGGGGGAGATAGGCAAGTGGGGGGAGTTGAAGCGCACGTTGTGGTTGTAAATATGGGCAGGCTGGCAAGCACCCAAATTTTTATCACATGACAGTGGGAGCATTGCAACGGTCATAACTCCGAGACCAGCCATAACTACCATTTGTTCAGTGCTGTTGTAAATTAAAGCAGTTGCTGAACCAGTCATTAAGTGAGGACTACCTGTAGGATTAAAACCAACAAAGGCAGAAAAAGCAAGAACAACAGATAGTAACACATTAATAACATAACTGTGCTCATTACCTATTTGCTAGCAATGTATCAATAGATTTCAGACAATTAAAAAAGTCAAATTTATTCAAAGCCATCACGTTAATAGAAAAACTTGAATTTGTAGTTAGGGTGAAATACAAGAATTTAAAATTGAGAGCGATTGGGTGCAGGTTTAGATTTGCATTAGAATATACATGCATAGTTTTAGAATATTAAAAAATATCTATTTGGAAATGCTTTGTGGGATCAAGAGAATTAGATCAAATTAGGTCTAAAACTCTTGATCCCACACAGCATTTTGAAATATTTTGAAATATTTGTAGGAGTTCTGAATATACATATATTTAAATGCCAGTGGTGAACTCTCTCCATTAGTTTTTGAGCTATGCTTTATTTCATTTTATATTTTTTTAATGAATGCTCTGCCACAGCAAATTCAGCCAATTATGCAGGAAAACTTGCAGCAAACAGGAAAATGAATTATGATTTAGATAAAAATCATAGTATTTTATTTGAGATTAAATTAAAAATAAAATCAAACACATCTGCTTTCTGGATTACTCGTAAATTCACAATTGTTCGAATTTATAGGCAGCATCTAACATTAAATAAGGGAGGAATCTCTCTTGAGAGTTGTGAGGGCATCATTGCTTCTCCGCCCGGAAAAAGCAGCATCCAAAAGAACGGTGGTGTCAAAATTCAACAGTGTCTTCCGCCCCAGGAAAAAACCCAGAGCATTTTCCGATAGGAGAGGCTGTCCTTCCCTTTGGAGAGAGGAACTCCTCGCCAAGCGCCAACAATAAAAACAGCCTGGTGGTAACCGCCCAGGAGGCAGCAAACCCTCGCAGACACCAACGGGGCGAGCAAACAGCAGCCTACAGCGGTGGAGGACCGCAAGCTTCGTTCAGCTCCCGCCCCCGCCGTGAATCACACTGTGACTGCCCGCCGGCGTTTCCTATTGGCTGCCCGGGGAGCAAAAGGGGCAGGCAGCGAGGGAAGCGCGCGCCGCTGTCTCGGCCCCGCCTTCTCCCCTGCGCAGGCGACGCGAAGGCGCCACGGGCGCGCACACGCAACGCACGGAGGCGGCGGGGCGTACGGACGGCGGCGCGAGGCGACGTAAGCAGCGCGAGCGAGAGGGCTGGGGCGCCTAGGCGCGCGAGAGACGGGAACCGCCGCTGTCGCCAGGGCCGCCTAGGCTGCTGAGGAGACGCAGACGGAGCCGCCCACCCTCACCCCCTCCTTTCCTCTCTCTCTCTCTCCCTCCCTCCCTTTCCCGCTCCGCGCGGCTGCCTCGGCGCCTGCCCCTCCCCCTTCCTCCTAGGCCGGGCTGTTGCTGCCGCGGGTGAGAGAAAAAGGGGAAAGGCCGCTACCTAGATCGGCGAGGACGTTCAGGGCCAAGCCAAGCCCGGATCAGACCAGGCTCGGCCAGGGCAGGAGCTTCTTTCGCAGCCCCAACCGGGCGACCTCCCCCTCTTCTCCCCGAGGCAGCCGCCTCCACCGGCGCCATTTCGGGGTCTCGACTGGGAAAGCCCCCTCCGGGCCCGGGGAGTCCCCTGCCTTTCCTCCGGTTCTGGACCTGGCCTACCCGACCGCCAGCACAATGGTGGGGCGGGAGGGGGGAGAGCAATGGGCCTCCGCTCTCGCGCCGCCACGCGCCCCCTCCCCTCTTCCCCTGCCTCCCGCCCACTCGCTCCTCTCCCGCGCTTCCTCGGGGGATGGGGGGCAGGCTGCGCTCACCTGGCTCGCGCTTTCGGAGGGGGGCCGCGGTCTCCGCGAGCCCAGGAGCAGCAGCAGCAGCGCCAACAACGGAGTCAGCGCGGCGGCGGCGGCGGCGGCTTTTCCTGTCCGGTTACGTTAGGGTCACATGACCGAGAGCGGAGCAGAGAGGCTGTAGCGAGGAGCCCCCGCCGGGGAGAGACGGGGGGGGGAGGCGGCGACGAGCGCTGTGGCGGCAACAGCAGTAGGAGCCTCCCCTCCCCCGCTTTCCTCCTTCGCCGCCTGGCTGGCTGGCTGGCTTCGCCTCTTGGCGCGCCGCTTGCAGCGAGCGGGACGCAGGCCGCACCGGCTGGGCTTAGCACTCGCGGGCGCCTGGCGGCGGCGGCGGCAGCACCAGCAATCCTTGCGGGGGGGGCGACGAAATGAGGGGCCTTCTGCGCGATTTGGTTCTTTAAAGCTTCGCTCCGTTCTCCCTATTTTAATGCCTTCCGTTGGTCTGATACAGGTGGGAGAGAAGTGGTGTCCAGAACAGAAGTAAGGTGCACTTGGTTAAAAAAAGGGAGAGGGGTAATTTTACCATCTGCGGGTGGTCCTTACCTAGATTTGGCTTTTTATGATACTGCTATGACACATAAAAAATGATTTGCATCTGAATATTTCTGAAGTACACGTTTAAGGAGTTTAAACTTTAATGCCAATCTCACTTCTCAGTGCAGAGGTCAAATAACATGGATTTGAACTTACTAAACTCGAAGTTTATCCCTTTCAGTAGCACATACTTATGGTGACAAATGTTTTGATTTATTTACTTCTTGCTTAATTGAAAGAATATTATGCCATTGATGATACAGATTATTTAGATGTGTAAGTGCAGAATTGCATGCTGTTAGCTGGTGAAATTTCTTTGATGGATACCAGTAACCCTGTAGCCTGAAATAAAATAATATTGTATGGTTTAATAGCAGGAAATGTGAAATACATAAAACTGCTGACATTCAATTTCTTACAAAAAACCCTTCTGAACTTTTAAGCAAAGTGGTAGTGGGGTTAGTGGTTATAAATGTGATGTGTAAATAGGGTGGTCTGTATCAAAGTGAACAAGAGCCTTTGCCTCTGAAATTAAAAATATTGTATACAGCACTGCAGCAGTTTTTACTGTTAGATTTGCTCAAGAGACTCTCCCCTTTAGTTTAATAGGGCTCAATAGTATGAATAGAATTGGGTTCTAGAGTATAGTTTGATGTTTATTCCCCAGAAAAAAATGGAATTTGTTCTAAGCATTTCTAAATCACTGAACTTGCTTTTGATCTGTAAATTGCTTTCTGTAGAGTTTAAGCAGCTGTTTCTGCTTTTTACTAGTCTGTGGTGGTTACACTTCATTTTTTGTTCTATTTACTTTACAGATATGTACTCAGATTTTCCCTTTCATATTTAATTATATTGAGAAGAAACTTGCATGTGATTCTACACACACTGTTCAGAAATAAGTACTTTGGAGTTTAGTAAGTTACAGTAAGGTTAGTGTATGTAAGAGTACAAACTTAGTTTCTTAATAAATGTTAAACAGACCTTACTGGTTTGTTTGTTTGGTCTGGCTTTCCTGGTAGGAACCTGTAACATTAAAACTGGGGAAAGGTTCTCTGTTTTCTCAGACAGAGTTGTATGATTTAATGACTAAGATTGTTATGTATGTACTGTTTTTGTTTCAGGTAGTTGACTTTTTAACTGCCATAGTCAAAGAACTAATAACACATGAGAGTGAGTGGATTATTGAAACACAGCCTCAGATTACAGATCAAATCCACAGGATTTTCATTGGATCAGTACTACTAATTTCATTACAAAGGGTCTATGAAAGTTTAAATACTTCAGTCTGACTTATGCATTGAATTTAATGTTTTGTATAATTAAGATTCAAATACCAGAATAATAGTTAAAAGTTTTGTGCTTAAAATTAATTTATGGTTGCAGTTTTAGCCTCTGTTTTATTTACAGCTTTTTCTTCCCTGGCCCTTCATCCTCCATTTCAGTGTGGATATGTGCCCCAGATCATTTATCATTTATTTATTAAACAAATTTATATGGCCGCCCAACTCGCGCACGTTGAAATTCACCTGCAAAATGGCCAATTTGGGGTAGTACTATTTATTGCTATTCTTAACAGAAAAGGGTGGAAAGTTGCAAAGTAAAATGTATACATTTCCACCCTTAATACTTCTTACCAGCTACACACAAAAGTTCTGCTTACCTTTTTTGGGCTGCCCACTTGGCCTTTACTAAAGCACCAACAAGGGCAATTTATTTTCCTTTTCTTAAAAATAGTGTATAGCCTTTCATTTAATTAAAACCTTTTAAAAAGCAAATACGCTGTTGACTTCTGGTGGGTACATGGACACAACCATGCAGCTTCTTGACAACAATAGAGAATTACCCATTGCCTTCTACTGTTTTTTTACCTTCCTAGTCTAGTTGTAAGGCCTGGTATTCTCTGGGGTTTTCCTATCCAAGGACTAACCAGATTAGCCAAACCTTGACTTGTATCTGAAAATGTCAGCAACCAGTAAAGTTTTTTTTGAGTATTAGAGTTAAGGCCCTAATATTCTGATTCCATTTAGCTAGCTTGGTGGTTCTGTCATGGGCTGAATGGAGTTTCCAGGCATACGGACAAGCTCCACTATTTTTTACTCAATAAAATACAGTTTAAAACAATATAAATAACAAAACATTATCAGAGCAAAAGAATGGCAACTGAGGGTACTTCCTCCAGGATAGTAACGTTTGTTTGTTTTTTCAAATTTTGCTACCGCCCATCTCCCCCAAAAGAGGGACTCTGGGCGGTTTACAATAAAATCCAACTGTAATCCTAAACTTTAAGATCTCATAAAACCAAACACATAACAATTATTATAAAATGCAATAAATACATATAAAATCCAAGAGGGTATAAAATTTCAAGCTGGTGGGTGGGCCTCTAGGGTGTGAGCCACCCCCAAGAATGGTTACCCACTTTCCCGCCCCAGGCGAGATGGCAGAACCACATCTTCAGGGCCTTCCGGAAGGTCAGGAGTGAAGGGGCCTGCCTCACCTCTGGGGGCAAGATGTTCCAAAGGGTGGGGGCCACTGCAGAGAAGGCGCGTTTCCTGGACCCCACCAGATGAAATTCTCTTGTGGACAGGGTGCGTAACATGCCCTCTGGATGATCGGGTGGGGCAGGCCGATGTAATAGGGATGAGACAGTCCCTCAGGTAACCTGGCCCCATGCCATGTAGGGCTTTAAAGGTGATAACCAACACCTTGAAGTGGACCCTGAAGCAAACTGGCACCCAGTGCAGCTAATGCAGCAAGGGTATTATATGTGCTGACCTAAGGGCACCAAAAATGGCCCGTGCGGCTGCATTCTGGACCAGCTGAAGCTTCCGGATACTCTTCAAGGGTAGCCCCATGTAGAGCGCATTGCAGTAGTCTATATGGGAGATGACCAGGGCGCGAGTGACTGTTTGGAGGGCATCTCGTTCCAGGAACGGGCGTAACTGGTGCACAACCCGAAGTTGCACAAAGGCCCTCCTGGCCACTACTGCCACCTGCTCTTCCAGCAGGAGTTGTGAGTCCAGGAGAACCCCCAGATTACTCAGAGTCGGGGGCAGTGTAACCCCATCCAGAGCTAAAGATGACAATTTCCTGGAAGGCGAGGCACCGTCAATCCACAGCCACTCCATCTTACCTGGGTTCAGTTGAAGCCTGTTGTTCCCCATCCAGACCCCCACAGCCCCCAGGCACTGAGAAAGGGCAGTCACTGCATCACTTACCTCACCCGGGATGGAGATACACAATTGAGTATCATCGGCATACTGATAATACCTCATCCTGTGGTGACAGATGATCTCACCCAGTGGTTTCATGTAGATGTTAAATAAGAGGGGAGAGAGAACCAAACCCTGCGGCACCCCACAATGGAGGGGCCGAGGGTCGGATCTCTCCTATCACCACCAATTGGGGTTGGCCCTGGAGGAAGGAGGTGAACCAGCGCAGAACTACGCCGCCCACCCCCCAACTCCCTGAGCTGTCCCAAAAGGATACCATGGTCGATTGTATCAAAAGCCGCTGAGAGGTCAAGGAGAGCAAAGATGGATGCACTGCCTCCATCCTGCTCCCACCAGAGATCATCCGTAAGTGCGACCAATGCAGTTTCCCATATCCTGGCCTGAAACCTGACTGAAAGGGGTCCAGATAATCCGTTTCAACCAGAATCCTCTGGAGTTGTAACGCCGCCGCCACCTCAACCACCTTCCCCAAAAAGGGGAGGTGGGAGACTGGACGAAAATTGTCCAGCACAGTTGGGTCCAGCGATGGCTTCTTGAGGAGGGGGTACACCAGTGCCTCCTTAAAGGCCACCTGGAACACCACTGAGTGAGATATATTTCAGCAAATAGTCCTGGATTGATTATAGTGTGGATGAATCCAGTTGGGTGGTCTCCGTTTAGAAAAGGTAGATGGTGCAGTTAATGAAATGTGCTATGTACAACTTAGTTTATTAAGGCCTCTGCCAATAAACTGGATTTTAGAATCACTCCCTTGATGCTTTGGGAAGAGTGCAAGGCATCTAATGTAGTCTGGACACTTCAGTTACAAAGAAATCCACAAAACTTTATCATGATTGAATTTCAATTTACTGGCTCTCACACAGCCCATCATGGAAGTTCAGTGATTGATAATTGGACCCCAAGTAACACTTCCATGTTAAAACAATACAGGAAGCAGCCCAGTCTCTCTAAAAGGGCAACTTATTTCAGCTTTTGAAATAAGTACTGGTAAACTTCATTTTAGTGAAAGAAAACCTTCCAAGTTTTAAAGTAGTACAGGCAGTTCTCGTTTAGCGGCTGCCTTGTTTAGCGATCGCAGCTATGACAGTGATGAAAAAGTAACTTTGTGACCAGTTCTTTTATTTATTACCTTTGCAAGTCCGTAAACCAAAGGAAAGCTGAAATATGATCATAAGCACGGTTGCAGTTTCATTTAGCGATCACTTCACTTAAAGACCAAGTTGCTGGTTTCAATTGATCGCTTAAAGAGGACTACCTGTATACCTCCAGGTGTTATATTGATGTATCATTGTGGTGATAGTTTACTGAACTGCCTGGGTTCATATAGTCCACTGGGCTATAAATTGGCCCAACATATTTTAGCCTAGTGTGTTGTGTGAATCCAATGATCTGATGAAAACTCTTAGTTTTGTTCTCTGCTTGTGACCATTTAAGCATAAACTAATGCTTATGAACTGTTCCAGTATAGTAAACCTGCTATATTTCTAGTAGAGGACTGTATAGTTAATTAGTAGGGTTAACATTTTGCATGTTAGCATTGAAGTTTAAATTTGAACAGTGATTTAAACTTTTCTAAACAGTGAGTTGCATTACATACTGTTCTATTGTACTGAGTCATAAAAAACAATTCCAAATACATATTTTCGATTTTTTTACCTGCTGGGTATTTTACAATACAAATGTAAAAATAAATCAGTGTCTGAATTACCTATTGTGTGATTGTGTCTGTTTTATCCAAGTTTTGTGGGGAGCCCCATGCTGTAGTAAACATACACTATCTTCTGTAAACCAGGGATGGGCAGAATATAGACTAGGGTTTGTTGATAGATTGTTGATTTCTGATTCCTAATTGTTTAACAATACAAACAAGCCTGTCAGCAAGTTTGGCTATTGAAGAAAAAGAATGGGAGGGGCGGTTGAATAATTAAAATGCTACCTCAGTCCTGACACTGAAAGGCATTTCAACCTAGCAAAATATTTCTAGGCTGAAATACATTAGGAGTGTCCTGGTCCTTAGTTCAAAGCTTGTCTATCTCAGTAATTGCCTACTCAAATGCTTGGGTAAGGTGTTGGATTCCCTCCAGGTAGCTGGGCAGCAAATAGTACAGTAGTTCATTCTTGCAGTGAAAACTGCTTTCTAATAATGAAATACAATACTGTAATTGCGTATGTATACACTTCATCTTGTGATATTTCTGCATGTTCAGTTAATTATACATATATATATGTAAAAGCTACAAAGTGTGAATGTGTGGTTCTGCATAATCTGTGAAAGTATAAAAGTGGTGAAGGGCACCTAGGTAATAGAGTTTAATATTGGAAGAGTTGTCCATGGAATGGAGTACTATGCTGCTTTTCAAATAACCAATCTACATGAACTTCAGATTTGTAAACCTTATTTGGCTATCTTTTTGCCATTGTAGGGTCTTCGTAAAATGGAAATTAATATATCAAAAATTGATCTCATTAATTTAAATGAGAACAAGGTTTTTGCTGGATTTAAACCTGTCTGAGAAATGATAAGACCTAGTTAGAAGTATTCAAGTCTAGTCTCATTTTTGCCTCTAATTATAACAGTATTGCTTTTATTTATGCTTAGAGTACTTATGCTCGGAGCATAAATGTGCTAATAACTGTCCCCATGTACTTTTTGCACCTTTCCAAAAGTGTCAGATTTCAGATAACGAGATTTGCATATTTGTTCATTATATAAACTAGTGATGTTCATTTTTCAGGTAAGGCATTGGAAAATTTTCGAGCGCAGAATTGAATAGATAATTGATGTGATTTAGTGTTAGTGCACTTTATTTTGCGATTTAGTGTTAGTGCACTTTATTTTGCTTATGTACTCAGTATATGCATCTACCACATTTTTAGTGGTTTTATCCTGAATGATAGATTATAGAGTTTGGAGGGGACTGTGGAGAACTTGTCCAACCTCCTGCCCAGTGCATGGATCCATTACTGCAGCATCCTGACAGATGGAAACCCAGCTGCTAAGTACTTTTCATGAAGATTGACCTCCTGAGATAGTTTACTCCATTGTTGAACAGCTTTTATCAGGATTTTTTTTCTTGATGTCCAACCAAAATTTACCTCCTTGTAATTTAACTCCACTGTTTCTTGTCCTGCTTCTGGAACAGCTCTGAATAATGCTCTGAGTTCTGCATGACCGCCTTTCATATACTTGATAACTGCTATTACGTCTCCTAACAGTCTTCAGGCTGATCGTACCCAACACTTCCAATTGTTCCTGGTATGTTTTCCTTTCCATGCCCATTATAATTTTGGTTGCTCCTTTCTGGGCATGCTTCAGTTTGTCAGCATCCTTCCTAAAGTGCAAAGTACTGGATGCCCTACATTAGATGCAGTCTGACCAATGCATAATAGAGAACTGACTTGTCTTTACACTAGGCTTATGTTGCTGCAGCCTCAGATGCATTTTGGATTTTTGCACGTTAGTTCAATATTTGGTTTGTGATGCCTCAAGCACCTAGATTCTTTTTGTATGTATTGCTGTTTAGTATGGCTACCCCCACCCCCTCACATTTGATTTTTCCTACCTAGATGTAGGATTATGCATTTGCTGTTGAAATTCTTTTAACTCCTCACCCAGGTAATTCATAAATATGTTGAACAGCACAGTCTTGAACAGAGTCCCATGCTATACCTTTTAACATGTTCCGTTTGATGCAATGTCATTGATGTACACTTGTTGAATAGCTTTCAACCAGTGCTGTACTCATGTAATACAACATAGTCCAGCCCACATTTGCCATCTTCTATAGTAGACTCAAGAGAGATGTTACTGAATGCTTTTCTGAATTAAATTTCACTGTCCAGTACATTCCCGTAGTCACGCTAAAAACACATCAGCTGAGTTATGGATTCAGTTGAGTTTGTAACATGGGGCAGGTGGGATTTTGAATATGGTTTCCATACCTAAGAGAGGACTAGAAGCTAGGTTTCTGTAAGTACATCTGACTGCAAAACAGAACCACTAGTACTAGGAAAACACAAAGATAATTCTTAGTTTCTAATTAGGAAATGGACGTTCCTCTTCACTCTAGACTTTACATTTAAGAGGATGGCTCAGTGATTTGCTCAAATACATTCCATGCAAGCTAGCAACCTTATTCAAAATTAACTTTCAGATATTAGATATGCTGACTCTTGAGCTGCCTAGTGTCTACAGGATTATCTTTGAGGGGAGGAAGGTGAGAAATTGGTGCATGCATAGATACCAGCCAGAGTTTCTCTATGAGGCTTGGCTAGTGTTCTGATCCAGCATTGCAAGATATTTCTGAATAAGATTACTGCATTATTTCCAAATGGAAATATGTTCTGAAACAATGTGTTTATGAAGACTGCATTTTTCAGATTTGATTATTTAACCCAACTGCAGAATGATAGCAGAAACAAATAGAAGCTTCTCTCCCTCCCTCATGCAATATTTAATAAGTTAAATACCATTGTTTCTTGCTGTCTTTGCAAAATTTCTGAGTGCTACAGATTCTGATAATGAAATTATATGGCATGATATACTTAAATACACTAAAACAATGGGGAAAGCTTGGTAGAAGAATACAATTTTGATAGGAATGTCTTGAATACTGTATCTGCTTCCCAGATTTCTTTTATATAATACTTTCGTTTCAACTGTTTTGCCACTTGCAGTGGTGCTTAAAAGTTTGTGAACCCTTCTGAATTTTCAATATTTCTGCCTAAATATGACCTAAAACATGCTTTGTTCTGCACAAAATCCTAAAACCAGGTAAAGGGAACCCACTTAAACAAATGAGTCAAAAACATTAGACTTGTTCATTTATTTGAGGAAAATGATCCAAAGCTACATATTTGTGTGTGGGGGAAAAAAAACCCTTTGATTTCAGTAACTGGTGTGCCCCCTTTGGGCTGCAGTAACTGCAACTAAACCTTTCTGATAACTGTTAATCAGTCCTGCACATTGGCTTGGAGGAATTTCAGCCTATTCTTCCTTACCAAACAACTTCAACTCAGGGGTGTTGGTGGGCTTCCTCGCATGAACTGGTCTTTAGCTCCTTGACATTGCCCTGGGGTTCTTTGAGCCTCCCAGAATCTTACATGCTTTGCTGTTGGTGTGATCCTGATTGGTCCACCACTCCTGGGAAGGTTAACTGGTGTTGAATCGCCTTCATTTGTACATGATTTGCTTGACAGTGGACTGGTTGAGTCCAAACTCCTTGGAAATAGTTTTGTAACCTTTTCCAGCCTGGCGAGCATCAACAACTGTTTTTGGGAGGTCCTCAGAAATCTTTGTTCAAACCATGACACACTTCCACATACTGTGTTGTAAAGATCAGACTTTTATAGTGAATACCCAGAATTCTGTTCTTTAAATAAAGCAGGACTTCCCACACTGATACCGGATCATCCCATTGATTGGAACACCTGATTCTTAATTTCCCCTTCAAATGAACTGATAATCCTAGAGGTTCACATAATTTTGCCATGCACAAATATGTAGCTTTGGATCATTTTCCTCAAATAAAAGAACAAGTATAATGTTTTTGACTGTTTAATTGGGTTCTCTTTATCTAGTTTTAGGACATGTGTGGATAACATTACATTTTAGGTCACATTTATGCAGAAATATTGAAAATTCAAGAGTTCCCAAACTTTTAAGCACCACTATATCTATTAAGAAAAGCAAGTATGCTATCATATAGTATTGTGTGCTGTCATAGTTACTGAGGACATGATACAGAAGTGATATGAAGCTGAAAAATTAGACTCACACTCAAATGACCAAATGTGCCTTCTTCAGAGATAATGCTTTGGGCTTTTTATTTTAAAAACTTGTGCAGTATAAAAGCTAGAAAATAATAAACAGATCTATCAGGTAAATTTTCTATTTCCCCTCATAATAAAATTTCAGGAAACCTTAATGAGTCAGCAATAGGTTCAATGACACAAAAATATTTCCCATTTTCTGTAACTAATAAATAAGCTCCTTTTACACTCTTATAAAAACATGACAAATCTATAGTATTCATGATACTTACGCAGGAAGTCTGGTTGGGAACCAGATCCTGGGTACAATGTTGAAGCTTTCATATCCTACTCATGAGTTTTCTGATATACCTAGTCAAAGGATCTTGCATTTGAGAGACCTTGATCTTGCTTCAAAGAAAGTAATGCATTTCTTGCAATCCAGTTATTTTATTTCACAGCTTTTCAGTTGGTGTTCATATATTTATAATAACTGTTACTGAAGAAAGTTGGCCTAGAGCAATATAGTCAAAGACACTGCTTTGGTTAAACTTCTCTTCTTGAAGAATCAACTTAAGGTAGTCTGCATTTATAAAATCTTTGTGATTAAGCAATTACAAATACAAATACAGTTTTAGAGGAAGAGAATTTTTCTTCATTCACAAATGAACTATATTGCAGTTAAGTTTTCTATGGACACTGGCTCCCCATATACATAATCACATACATATATATATATATACATACATGCATACACACACGTAATTCTGCTGAATGTATCAGTTGTGATAAAATACACAACTTATATACAGAAAACTACTGAATGTGGCACATACTGTGTATCATTTTCTTGTAATGTAACAGATAATCTGCATCCATAATGATAGATTTTAGAAAAGCAGCCCTAAAATGATTTAAACCATGATTTCCAAGAAACATAGTAACTGATAAAATACAAAATTAAATGCAGTGACTCCCAACATTTTGTAGCAAATGTCCATAAATTTATCATGACATTTGCTCACTTTCCAAAAGTGGATAAAGTTGAAGTCCAATAAACCTGTTGCTTGGGTAGCGTCTACAGTCTTGTAAAATGTCTGTTGCAATGTACTACTGGTATCAGAAAAACACTCTTCCAAGTTCAAACATGACCTGCAACATAAAACAGAATTTCACTAGCTTGCACGCTTATTTATTTGGCTGACTCCTAATTTTAGTGTTCATACAAAGTGCTCTGTGCCAAGGCATTGAGGATCAGTGAGCTCCAATATCAGAAACCCAAAAGATTGGGCGGGGGGTACTGAGGGGAACCCCAAAGCTGCAGAATGAATACTGAATTCTATTCGGCCATGGAATGGGAATGAATGGGGCTGGCAGGGGGCGGGGGGGATGGAAAACAGGACTACTGTATTGTAGAATGGGTGAAGCCCTGAACAAAGAGTACACTACATCACTGCTACAGTTTTGCAACTTTACTATATTCCAATTTACTCCTTATATTAGCATTTTGAAATCCAGCCCTTCCAAACTTTCTAACAATAACTGGCACCAGTAAACTATGGTAATATTAGGACAGAGGGTCATTTGATAGATTTACAGTAGTAACCATGTAGAGAATCTATTCTGTCAGTGGCCACCTTTGCTCTGATGTCATCTGTTGTTAGGAAAGCCTGGATAGGTGGGGGGTTTACCTTTTTCTATTACACCCTCCTTTCTCTATCCTGCCTGCCTGCCTGAGAAATAGCTTGTTAGGGGATGGGTAGTTATTCTTGCCTCTGGTCAGAAACTACTTGCTGAAGGCTTTAGTAATTAGGCTACTGGCTGCGTTTATCAGTAGGATAGGGATTTACATTTTATTTATTTATTTGCAAAGATCAGCATTTAGCCTTTCAGTTGTGGAGCCAGAAACAAAAGAAATGTTACTTAATTAAACGTAATTACTACAATTACTCCTGATGTATTCAATACATTTCCCATCCTTTCCCTTTGCATTATTTGGAGAAGCTCATGGCCATCCCTATGGGGGCCTGCAGTATTAAGAGTAAACGCCATACTCTATGGTATGGGGATAAAGATGCAACACTATCCAGACAGGTTCTGTAAGCTTGGATGGGGGTGAGGGAATGACATGGGACAATACTGTACTTAAATTCTAGTCACCGAGTCAGTAGGGTGGATATTCAGCTCTAAGGCTCTTGCCTTGCTCTTAACAATTGCTTTCCACTTTGCTGAGACAAGGACTCTGCTTTTACAAAGTAGAGTAGAAGGAATCTCCAGCCTTTTTTGAACAAGTAATATCAAATAACACACATTGTAATGACAATGGAGGAGAAAGTTGCCATTGGAGGTTAATATATATTTTTGATGTAGGGCTACCTAACATCACAGAATTCTTATATGGTAGACAGTTGGCAATACAGAGCCAAATAGTCAACAGAGTATTCAGCACATGTAAGCAGAGTGTAAAATGTCAAATTACCATTAAATCTTTGTTCAGCTTACATACCTTGCATAACTCTCACGGAATATACGAAGTGATCCCACATGAGCTGTAATTAACTTGTAAGTTGGTCAGTTTGATTTGTAAGACTATAACGTAAGGCTGTGTATGTATAGAAGAGGAATTCCCACAACTGACAGAAGCTATTCATACCCTGATTTGCCTGTTTTTAAACAAATTCCTGGAAACTTTTCAAATTAGTTGAAAAGCTTGTAGCTTGTCTAAGGAAACTGAACTTTTATCTAAGTACTCTTTGGTGAACTTGCCAACATTCTGGATATGTTCTAGGAAACCAGTACAAGGATTAATCAACCAAAAATCAAGAGCTGAAGATACACTGTGCTTCTTATAACTCATTTTCCTCAAACAGCATAAAAGCCAATTTTAGTAAACCAACCTCTATTGTGATGAGTATTACTATCATCCATTCCAAGCGCAAAGCATGTTTTTCATTCAAATGATTTCTCATCAGATCTGTCAGTTCTGTGCACTGCTGGAGCTTTTCATTTACTACCTTCAGTAGTAAGGATAGAAAAGTTGATGTTTCAGAAAACCTTGAATAAACAATTTCTTAATATAAGTTACTTCAAGAGGTGGATTTAATGAAATCAAAAGTATGGAGAATTATACCACAATGTTTCTATAAACTGAACACACTGGAGTAGCTAGGACTGAGAACTCAGAATATTTCTTACTCTTAGGAGATGTGATTTTCAGCATTTTCACAGTAGATTGCAATGTGTAGACCACACACATATAATCACAGAATGCTTAAAAAAAAAGTCTTTTGCTTTCCTTTCTCCACTTACATGCATTTATAAGCTTAAGTAGAAATATATTTTTACATTGTACATATCTTCTAAGGCACCCAAGGCAATCTTTAGGGGTCAGCCCACATTTTATCTCAATCAACCTTTGAAGTACTTAGGTTGTGTAAGAGATTTGTAGGTACTTATCATAGCCTAGTATACTTCACCAAATAATATTCAAGGTTTAAGTATGGTTTAGGAAAACCATAATGTTCATTAACAAAACCATTGTTCATTAATAATGAACAATGCAATAGGGATAATTATGTCCAAACCTTTAATGAAGTTAACACCAGAGAATTTTAACACAAAGTTAGACACAAACCCTGAAATAAAGCTGAATGTAAAAGTTCAATTTGGCTGTGTGAATATATATCCATTTTTATATATTCACACAGATTGCTTCATTGCAGCATTTTGCTTCCTGGAAAGCCATAGCTGAAGGTTCTCTATAATGGAATGTGTGGGGGGAAAAGCTTCCTATGCCCTTTTAGGCAGAACTTACTGCCTGAAAAGAATTATGAAAGACACTGTAAATTAAACAACGTTGAGATACTTGAGGCACAAACATGTCGGATTTCACTATGACATTGTGGGTAAAATGCTACAGAATCTAATAATCATAGGATAACTGATACAGTGACTTTTACGTATCTATCAAAATTATCATTATTAGATTCCTAATAATGTACACCCGCCCTTATAGTGTGCTTGTATATACAGAGGGGGGCAGGCTAGGGAAGATACTAATACTCCATGCAGGCATTATGTATCTCCTGAGCCAGGCCATATTTGGATCAATACATAATATGAATTCTATAAAAAGTCTAAAACTTTGTGAAATACATAGTTCCTCAAATGGAATTGTCAATTTCATCATTTCTTATTCAACTGCAAAGATTCTGTGGAGTTAAATAGCAGCCTTTCTTTATCCACGTGAATTAACTTGAGAGTACGGACAGTTGTGAGGGCATTTTATTCTTGAGCCCCATTGTGTACGTACAGACACAACACTGTCACGGCAGCAATCACATTTTAAAAAACCAAGTTTATAAATATTTTTATTTAATTTCATTTAAAACAACTGGGCTATACTGGGTCAGCCAAAAAAATGTTAAATATTACTAAATTAAAACGTATTTACATATTGATGCTACCTAAGACTATAGTACAGAGACCAGTGGGAGTATTTGGAACTTAGAGAAAGTTTCATGAATGCTGTTACAGACTGTTATCACAGTGGGCTGGTTCATCCTAAACACGGATGCGCCATAAAGCTAAACTGATCTCTGCTACCCTTTCCATAGCTCTCTAACTTCAGTCTTCATGTTTCCTATCTTCTGCAAAAGATTTTCACCAGATAGCGACAATTGCAAACTGATTCCTCATTCCTTCACCTCAGTCAGTCAAGATGTTTCAGAGAGAAGCACTATTCTCCAGTCCTTGCCATCATTTTTTCCAAATAATTCCTCGATCCACATGAAGCCCAGAAGCATTCAGAGGGATAAAGGTGACAGTTTTGTGGAAAACAGTACTCTATGTTCATATGCTTTTGACTACCCAATTTTCTAAAAAATTCATTTTTTTAAAAAATTACAATCTAACAGTGTTCCTTTTTCTAGGGGACACTAAGATACACTTCTCTGCAATATCCCCTTAGCAATGTATGGTATATATTTTAAGAAAAAAGCATCCAAGTAATTTTCAGAGTCAACCATTAACCATAAACTACTCTAGAAAGAGCAAAGAGTTGGCAGAGAGCCCGTGAAAGCAAGTTTCTGTGTAAAACCCCACTTGTTGAGTTGCTGGTGACAACCGCTCCTCTGTCAGTATTTCAGAATTACATGAATTTAAGAAAAAGGATAAACTGGTCATAAAACCTCACAAAAAAGTATTACAGAATGCATTGGTTATGTTTGCACAAAACAATAACACTAGAATCTGGCTTATTCACAATACAGTAGCATATTTAAGCCCACTGCCTGATTGTTTCTAATCCACTCCCCCTGGTAGTGGGAGCAGCTACAGAAAATTACAAGAAAGAAGAATCTCTGAACTGGCCCTCGTCCTTCTCAACAATCCAAGAATACTATTCATACGTATTGCTAAACATTTTAAAGTTGGCCTACAATTTTGTGCAAACAAAATTATTGATTCATGCTACTCAAAAAAGGCACATCCTTTGGTATGTGTAAATGCTCAGTGAAAAGAAGAAAATAGTATTTATAGATCTTTCCTAAAAGAAATAGTTCAGCAGGTAGAATAACAATGTTTGTCCAAAAACAGTGAAAATGAAAACAAGAAAACACGATTTATTGAAGAGAAGCAATTGGTAAAAAAACCATCTAAACTGAGAGCATAAAATAATACCTTAACTCTGCGATCAATACTGAGAAACCGATACATTTTATCATACAGTTGCTCAAGATGCTCTCTGTCCCAATAGAAATCTGGGGTAATCAACAGATCGGAACTCAGATTTATGTGATGCCTGAGGAAGAGGAGGTAAATAAATTCTTATTAATTAAGAGCCTGTTAATGAATTGTATTTTGCATACTAGACTGTTATAAGATTTTGAGAGAAACGTGCACTCTTTGGATAAAGACTCTTCATGTAGCAAAAAGCTTTGTTACATTCTCACAGCTAGAGAACTTACGGTTAATTTCCCATCTCCAAATAAGCATTCTCTGCTTTTAGAACCTGATTTAAGCTTTATATAGAGCATGCTGTCACCCTTTATATATGCTGATGTAATGTGTATTGCTATACACTTAAGGTATCAAGGAGCTGCAGAAAATACAGAATTTATCAAGGTTACGATTTAACACGTTATCACTTCCAGTTTTTAATACATTTATATCATGAGTCACATCTCAACAAAACCCTTTGAGTAGTGATTCTCTGTTTCCTTTCATGGTGCATATTTTTCTAATTATTCAGACAATGTGACATTTTAATGGCATGTTACTTGAGTTTAGCTGCAATGAGCCTCTCCATTGTATTTAACATCTTGTTTCCAATTCTTTGTGTTTTGTTCCCTGAAAGCTTTTGCATGTTCTCTTGCAGTTAATTGGCTTCTTGAAGAGTAAACTTAAACATTTTAAAAGATTATGCTGGATTTACAGGTAGACAAATATGTATCACTAAAGAAAAAACTATTGGTATCGAAATCAACAGTATACAATGTGATTGGTTTGAAGAAGGTCTATCTTTGTCAGTGCTAAGAATTAACACAGACTCTATGGCACATAATCAAAAGTAAGGACGTGGCAAATAAACCACATTTTAACAGGAGGATAAACAAGATGTTTGTTGCTTTTAGGTTGATATATGTAAACTCTGACTTCTGTTAAAAATTACTTAGTTCTGTTAAAGATAGCAAGGACAACAGTCAAGATGAAAAGGAACAAAATATAATTTAAGAAAAAGTTGGTAATGGTAAGGAATACCACTGTAAAATTATCATGGGATTTGTAAAGCAGATTATACATGAAAATTGTAAGTACAGCCATAGTATTTATTGTTAAATATCTATATACTACTAAAATTCTCACGTCTGTTTGTTTGTAACCCTCAATTGGGTGAATTGGTGTGTCATAGGCCAACCATTTTTGAAGCAAGGCCTCAAGTGGGCTAACTTACAGAATGTGTCCAAAACCTGGGGCCCATGACTCCCGTGGAATAGAAATTTGGCAAATTTTATAAACATTTTATGACATAATACAAAATGTCATAAAATATTTCCTGTGGTCAACTCCTGATGTTTGACTGTGTTATACAGTTTAATATGATTGACATGGGCTATTTTCAAGGCAGATATATCTCTGAATATCTCCCTGAATTTTTAAGAACTTTTCCAGTGAAGACAGGACTTTAGAAGCTCTGCCATTGTTGAAGCATTGAGAATCTGGTAAGGAAATATCTCTGAAATGATGACCTAATGGGTCACAGGTTGTCTAGCTGCTTTTAAAACTGACTTATAATCAAACAATCTATTTGCTTGCTTTTAATTCAGATACCTCAAGGCAAACAGTTCCCCAATTTTCTGCATAACATCAGCATGAGAGAGTTTCAGTTTCTTTCTTAATTTAAGCATCTGTAAGAAGAGAGTAATAAACCAGTAAGAACATTGATGTTTGTTAGATATTCAACACTACCTGTACTGCCGCCAATATTACTCTTTACATGAACTGGCAGAAGCAACCTGAGGACAATAAAACAAGATCTTTCCTTGATTTCATATTTGCTTTGGGAGGTGGGATAGACAGTCTTGCCGTATATGGTTTATGGTGACCCTGCTGTCATGGCCAGACAATTTCCTGGGGATATTTAAGTTCAAGGTTCATCCCTACAGGACAGAGAGATCAATTAAAATGGTCCACCCCCATAGACTTATGTTATCTGATGAATATCTCAGTGCTCTAGGAGAGTTTCCAGGAGACAGCGTATTTCTGCCAGGTCTGAGTAACCTCTCTGGTACTGTGGAGGATGAGCAGTGAGGGTGGAAAAGAAGGTTTACTTTGGTTCCATTGCATCCTCAAGTAGCTATGCAACAAACTTTTCGAGTGACACAGAAACTAGTATTATCTGTCTGTGAAGGAATGTAAACCTGGCCTTGGGAATGGGGAGAAAATGAGCAAACCATTGAAGGTGGACTTTCAGAAAAGTTTACTCAGTCCTGAGAAAGAGCAAATGGTGAGAAAAGTCAAAATAACCACGCCTTGATTTTGTTTGATGTAAGTTGGGGCAAAGGGAAAGTTTGACAGGCTTTCAAGATTCAGTCATTCTATCCTACAACAATAAAGAACATTCTTGGAATCACTGCTGTGCCTGTTTCTTGATTCTGCCTGCCTCAAAGGGCTGACACTATCCTAGTAAAACGACTGAGTCCTGCTGCAATAGGTTTGCAGAGCACCTTAAGAATGGAATACTTCACACTAATGTAAACGTAGTCATTGTTCCAGATCCAAATTCATTGTCTTCTCCAGTTTAATGGAATCCTTTTCAGTCTGAGGATGTAGACCATAAGGAAGTGGTGGTTCACCCTATTGTTCTCTTGACCCTTGACCATCATGGCTAATTAGTCAACCAAGGGAGAATTGTCCGGGTGGATGAATGTATTTTATACTTAATGGAAGATCTCTGGTGCTCTTAAAGAGACCATTATACAACTGTTCCCACCAAAAAGAAGTCTTGCAGAGCACGAAATTACTAGAAGTGCCCTTGAAAAAGGAATATTTTCCAAAACACATTGGGCTAAATCAATGCTTTTTTTCACTGGCACTTGGGATTCCTCCTTTCCCTCAGAACCAGGATCGGCCTTAGCTAAAGCTGTCTGGATAACTAGCCAGATTTTGGCTTCAATTTTGGACACTGTGGCTTCTAGTCAAAGCCTTCAGGAATGGGTGGCAAACAAACCAAAATCTTAGTACAGCACCAAGAATGCATCTGGGGGCCTGAAAAAGAAAATTATAAGAAATCTGACTGAACCTTTTCAAGGAGCCATAGTGGGTACAAGGTCCTAACTGCCCTCCGTATAGTAACTGAGCAACTGACTTCACACCACAGATTGTAATAGTTACTAGAATAGAATTCCCTCCCTGCTTTTAAGTGAATCTTATTATTGCTGTGGGGTATTTTTTAGTCAATGATGAGGTGCAATTAGGATGAGCATTTTTCCTTCTTAAGGCCTGGAAAACAACTCCGAGATTTAACTTGTCCTATCTCATGATTACCTATATGCCATCAGTTGATCTTAGTGTTACTGGAAAGACATGTAACTTGTGTCTCATGGTAATTAATAACAAACCACTTCTCTTGGCAATATTGAACAAGGACCTTAAGGACTCTCCTAAGGCTGATCTAGATGACAGAGTCATCAGCATAAAGCAAGACAGGAAGGCTGTATATGGCTGCCCATCTCAAATAAATGACTCTGGCGGTTTACATTAAAATAATCAAAACATTTAAAAACATAAAACCCATAGCAACTGAGGATCATAAACAACAAACAACAATTAACATAACCAGGAGATGGGCTTCCTCATGTATCCAGGGCCCACATCTTCAGGTAGGAGGCCAATTGAGATGGGGCCAATCTGATCTCTGAGGGGAGCACAACAGAAAAGGCTCTACTCCTGGACCCTGCCAGCTGACACTTCTTGGTCGACAGAACCTGGAGTGTGCCCCTTCTGCCTGACCAGACAGAATGGGTAGAAACAACTGGGGAAAGATGGTCCTGTAAGGAGCTTGGCTCCAAGCCATGAATGGCTTTAAAGGGGACTACCAGCACCTTAAATTGTACCTGGAAGCACACCAATAGCCAATGCAGCTCATGGAGTACTGGTGTCACGTGCACTGAAAAACAGGCACCACAAACTGCCTGTGCTGTCGCATTCTGCACCAGCTGCAGCTTCTGAATGCTTTTCAAGGGCAGCTCCATGTAAAGTGTATTGCAGTAGTCCAATCCAGAGGTCATTAGGGCATGAGTGGGACTGTGAGTAGGGCCTCCTGATCCAGGAACAGGTGCAACTAATGCACAAATGGAAGCTTTGCAGAGACTCTCCTAGCCATAGCTGCCACCTGCTCCTTAAGCAGGACTCGTGAGTCCAGGAGGACCCCCATATTGCACACTGGTTCTGTCAGAGGCAGTGCAACTCCATCCAGAACCAAAGATGACAAGTCCCCAGAACTCATTCAAAGTAGTTAGATATTTTCTGATCATGTTTTTATCAAACTCAACCTTCCATCCAGCCCTTTGTTTTGTTCTTCATGACTGCCTGGGGAACACTAGAGAAAACTGGCGAAACAGCAGTAGCAGTAGTAACTTTTCTAAGTTAGCTATTAGTTATTCTATGTTAGCTATTAGTAACCAAACAGAGTCGCTGGGAGCTGGGTCGCATATAAATAATTATTTTGCCATCTTCAATGTGCAACTATTACAGTGATTCTTTTTTCTTTTATTTTGAACATATCTACACAACTTCCTTCTGTTCTTAGTATAATATGCCAACCATTCTGAACTTTAGCTTTCCTGACACCTTCTCTACAGTTCTGGGCTATGCTTTTTATTGGTGGCCTGTTCCTCTTTCTACCTCCTATATCTAACTTGGTTACAGAATTCCATTTTCTAACAAAAGGATTGACTTTAGCATATTCTATCACTTTCAAAGTGATAGATTTTACAGGCTTTTCTTTTTGACATCCTTTATATTGAAGCTTAACGACATGAGGATTCATAATAAATGTGAGGTCAGCAAATACACTTTCCCACAACATACATAAAATGGGTATAATTAAAACAACAGGCTTTTCCCCTTTAGACACATGAGTTTAATTAAGCATTTTGTGAAGTCATTGAAGTTAACTTGAAGGTGTTCCATATCTATCTGTTCAAACTGGATACAGAGTTTTACTGAAATTTTGATCTGGCCAACAAATCCTAATTCATTTCTTGTACCCATGAATAGGTACAATAGGTGGTAAATACAACAATTCAAATTTATTCACCCACAGCATCAAAAATCTGCAAATTTCCCTTACTTAATTCTATAGAAGAGTGAAAAAAAAATAGCAAGTACCTCAGGTATTGATTGGATAGATTCTACAAAATTATCCAATGATGCTTCCCAAATGGCCAGTTTTACTAAATTAGAGAAAAGTACAAAAGACTTACTATTCATGTGCGCTACTGTTCAACATACCTGATCATTAGTACCAACATTACTATTCAAATCAAAATACCCTATCCCCAACTCACCTGAGATTTAACCATAAACCTCCCATTTCATGCCCCTTTCAGCCCAAAGGGAAACATTACTTTTATGATATTATTTTCTACAAGGTAGGAATACTTAACTTTTATGCAGTCTACTAAAGGTAATACAAATCAGAGTAACAATTCTACAGTGTAACATAAATTATTTGCAATGGCATAATTCTCTTTTTCAGTCAGTGTGCAAGAGAAGATAATGTGAGATTAAGAGCAAATTGTTCAAAACAGTTGTAACTATAGAAGTTTCATACAGTTTCATACAGATTACATCTTGTGAGTGCATTAAACTGTAATAAATGCACTCATGAGGTCATTTCCTCCCACATTTCAAGTAATAATACAAATCATTAAAAGATATGACTGACAGCTTACCAGAAAGGCAGAGAGCATTGGAAAAAGCAAACTTCTCTAAAATGACGTCATCCATTTCTACTTCTGAATTTATCACGATTTCTCCTCTATGAAGTTTTGATTGTCCTCTGTGAAAAAGATATTAATGAATTACATTAGGTGCAGGCAACTTGGTGCAGCCCCCCATCAGTCCCAGTACCATTGGTCTAATTGTGACTCAAATGAGTATTAGAAGAACTAGTGAGACTGCATAACAATACGTGAGCAGGTATCCTTCAGTCTGTTTCTAATACTGAAAAATAAAATTTAGGAGTACTTGTCCGAACATAGGTCTTATTTCATACGCAAATTTGTTTCTTTTATTACATCTTTTTTCACTTAAAACTTCAACTGTGTAATCAATCTGCATAAAAGCATTAATGCTTTTGTAACAGCTGAGTGCATTGGCCTTGGAGATGCTCAGACAGAACAGTGGATAATTTTGTGGCAATGCAGTAAGGTCCTGTCTTTCAGCAACTGGAAAGAAGCTTCACTATGCTGCAAAGGGGTTATGTATCATGTCAAGGTCATGGCAGCATTTTATTATTACTATAAACCTCTCTCAAAATTGTGGTAACCCCACTCCCATGCCCTAATCTTCCCAAACAAAGGTTACAGCTTTGGACAACTTCACAGGATTACTGTAAATCGTTCAGAGTATGATTTGTAGCATTTCATGAATACTTTTTAAAGAGCTTTCATAAGGCTTTCTCATTCAACACACCTTCCAACCCACAATATAGGGGTCATGAATCCCTGTGCTTTGGAATCTGTATTGACAGCTACAATTTTTTAAGTTTCTTGCTAATGAGAAAGGGAATTAGAAAGAGGAAAAACTCTACTTCTTTGTGCTGCTACTTCTCATTTGGGGAGATGTAAAGGCATTTCTCAATCCTATCTACATTCATAAAGTTGATTTTTGCACTGATTTTTAGAGATAGTTTCCATCCTTTGAATGGGTTTTATTCTGCATATTTTGTGGTATCCTGCATCCTCAGACTGCCTTGTAAGCCCCTGTGTAATGATTGCCTATTCAAAATCAGCATCACTCATGCAGGGCTTTCATGGATATCTGATTTAATAATGAATAGTATGCAGGATCACAAGCAAAGCTGAGAATAGTAAAAGTGCGGGATGTCCCCCAATAAAACCCCAAAGGGCTTCCAGTCCCTCCCCCCAAAGTCAACACAATTCCATGCCCTGCAGGTGCCCCTAATGGTTCCTGCCGGTCTGCGGGAAACGTCCTTGACAAGGCGAGATAACCCAAACATGCATTCTTCACTCCTCGCATCACAGCCTGGTACAAGGAACAGGAGCAGCCCCCTCCCGTACAGCAACTCGTGTCAGCCCCATGGCATGGGAAACCGTTACGATGTTTTTCAGGAACATTGGAACAGTAACCATGACATCCTGTCTGCTAACATCTATCTCCTTGTTGCGGGGGAGGGGGGGAACAGTGTAAATTTAAATCATATAAGTACAGGCATAAAATAATCTGTAACAGGATTATGATAATTAATAAGAGCTTCTCACACAGGACAAATGAATTTAAGGGAATTATATTTGAATATTAAATTTAGAAGAAATCTCCCTAAGATTGAACAGATATGATTGTATTTGAGATAGCTTATAATTAAATAAGCATATATTTAATAACTTTAAGTCCAACTCACTAGTACAAGGAAAGGTTAATGTCTCTTCAACTGGAAGTAGAAAAAGTCTTCAAAAAACCCAAATGTTTTATTTTTTCCAATCTCAGTGCTAATCATTACAACTCGCCTCCACCAAATTAGTCAACTAAAAGTTTAGTAGGAATTGTTGTTTCTTTTATGTTTGGGTTTTCTGGTTCTGCAAAATTCATGCACTACTGAGTTCAATATTTTTTCTGAAATTTGGTCTTCATGCACTTTCATTCCCAGTCTCTAAACTGGAAACATCACTATTTTCTTATTTTACAATGGAATTACCAATATTTTTTATGAAGAAGTTTATGAAATGCCTAGATGCTATGGTACAACTTGTACCTGAATATATGTTCAGGAATTTGTCAAAACTTCCACCCTTATGCCTGCTGTTTAAATGGAAAACT